>NC_041382.1:25809921-25817964 GCF_002162155.2 Triticum dicoccoides
TACTAAAGGGCTCCCGGCCCCCGGAGCTGGCTCGTGCCACGTGGTTCCCCTTTAGCACCGGTTCATGCTGAATCGGTACTAAAGGGGGAGAGGGGGGGCCTTTAGTGCCGAAACGTTAGTGCCGGTTCCTAAACCGGCACTAAAGGGCCTTACGAACGGGTGCTATTGCCCGATTCTACACTAGTGGGGCCGGGGGTCTTCCTCCTTTAGAAAAAAAATTCTCCTCGTTGCCGACCTTGACAAATCATCGCGCATCACCACGTTCTTCATTGACGAGATGGAGGTGGGGGAGGAGTTGACTGTACCACGATGAGGGAGAATGGGGCCAGTGATGGCGGCAATGCTCAGACTGAGCTGCCGGCGGCACAGAAAACGGGGGACAATCGGACCAGGGGGGCAACGGCCGCCACAGATCATGAGAAAGAAACGACACCAAGAGTTTACCCTCACAATCAAAAAAAAAAAGAAAGAAAAGAAACGGCACCAAGATGAAGTATGTATTAGGTTTCAAGTACGGCGGGGGCTACAACGGCAAGGCTGGAGACATTAACATGGGCGAGGTGGTAACTGGTAAGTCCTTCCATTGCGGCCTTGCGGGGCCATGATTTCGGGACTTCCTTTCACCACTGGTTGATTAGGATCGTATGGCTCACAAAATCTCTGTCGAGCGAAACTTACGCGCGGGGCTGCAGACGAACGACGATCTACGAAGCGACTTACCACGACGCACCATCACAACCGTAGACTCCCTCTTTAGGAGTTGAGAAGATAGAAGGGTCTCCCATACTTGTCCTAAAAATAGTAAGGCACAAAATATATAAGAGTATGTTCTTGTAGATTGGCTTATTGTTGTGTACACTTGCTGTTTCGTCAGCCTCTTATGTAGCCAATCTACAAGTGTACACAACAAGTGATCTATAGATTCTGCCTCCTGATCGCATATCACTGGTACGTCTCTCAACAATTGGCCGTCAATGCGGCAGTGCAGCAGTCGGTAACCAGGAAACCTGATGAGCAGCTCACGTTCGTTGAGTACAACCATCCTGCAGACATAACGGCTCTCGCTTTTGTCATGCTGCCAAGGTGAGGTGTGTACTCGCCGTGATAAGTGAATCTGGTACATCAAGGCCCAGACCCCCGCCTCGTAGTCCTGCATCACCCAAACTTCTATATCGGTGCGGCTGGTGCCATCACCGGTGCCGCACAAGGCGATGGCGCCGTTGACCTCGAACAGCAACGGCCATGGGCCTGGCTGGGCAGGACGGCGCATCCAGCGGAATGTCTCGCCAGTCGTGTCGAAAGCTATTATGTCTTCAATCTCGGTGACATTGCCGGCAGGTTCTTCATCCGGCCGTGACAGTACCCAGTGCAGGCTGCCACGCTGCATAACTGGTGGTGGATCACGGTTACGGGAGAAACATGGTAGGTGCTCGTAAAGTAATGCATATTCCATTGAAGCCGGTGGCACCGGCGGCCACCGGTTCCAGATGCACCTGGGGTAGTCGTCGTCATCAGCAGATCCCACTGTGAAGACGTAGTAAGATGCTACGTCACCCTCGTACATGACGTTGATCCTCAAATAGAGCACCCGGTATTCTCCGGATGGATGGTGCCGGTAAAAACCAGCAATGTAGACGCCCGAGCAGAATCCTTCAAGCTGTGGCAGGCGAGCACAATGGCGGGTGGCTGGGTTGCACACGTAGAAGAGCATCTCGCGGTGCCCGTGGCGATCCAAGGATGTGCTGGAGACGAGGAGGAGGCCGTCAAGGGCCGCGTGCAGCGTGAGGTGATGTGTGCCGGGGTTGGCGCACCGGATGACGGGGCAGAACTTGCCATCGGCCGCGGCGCGGCGGAAGGCGAGGAGACGGCGGGGGTCGGCGTCTTCATCGCCAAGCGGAATGAGGTCGATGATTGGGAGCGAGGGCTGGCGATGGTGATGCGCGACCATGAAGTCGACGGTGGAGGTGGCGTGGCGCCATGACATGCGGACGGCGCGGCAGCGGAGGACGTCCTTTGACGGCAGGCGCACGAGTATCTCTTCAACTACGATCACCTCAGGCAGATCGTCGAAGACGGTGGCGCCCCCGCGGTCGGGCATGGTGGCGCCGCGGCGGTTGCTCTGCTGCGGTGGTGCTCTGCTTGAACGCTTGATCGATGACTTCAAATACTACTACTAGTGTGGAAGGGGGAGCTGGGAGGCCGGGAGAGATGATCAGACGGCCAATTAATCACGGGAAGTTCAAAAGGACGCGTCGATTTATGTTCAGCGCCTCGGCTTCCTCCCGATGCTGATCATGCAAAACCCAAGCAATATTACCGCTGCATGCACTTCGACGCGTCCACAATGACCTGCCCGTGTTCATTTTATTTCAGAGAGCATCAATGTTTTAAATAGCGGGCTATGGAAAATAGCGACGGGTCTCCAAATCAGCTATAGCGGAGCTATAGCGGGCTATTTGTGAAGGCGACCATTTAGCGGCACCCCGTTAAAAAGGCTATAGCGGGCTATAGAAAAGCTATAGCCGGCTATTTAAAACTATGGGGAGCATACTCCATCATTTTCCTTTTTGGGAAAAACATAAGCGTCAAGTTCACGTGTTGCACCTAGGGACAAAAACGAACGAACTTTTTTTACTCACTGTATACATTATTTTTTTATCAAAGAAGGCACTAGTAAAAAAGGGGGCAATGATCCAGGCCGGGTCAGCCCATTAGTCCCGGTTCAGTCCAGAACCGGGACCAATGGGAGCATTGGACCAGGTTCGTGAGCCCAGGGGGCCGGCCGGGCCACGTGGGCCATTGGTCCCGGTTCATCTGGACCTTTTGGTCCCGGTTGGTGGGAGGAACCGGTACCAATGGGCCTGGCTCCTGGCTCACCACCATTGGCCCTGGTTGGTGGCCTGAACCGGGACCAAAGGCCCCCCTTTAGTCCCAGTTCGTTCATGCCACGAACCGGGACTAAATGGTCGGTCCTCGTTGCGATTCACAGTTTAGTCCCACCTCGCCAACCGAAGGGCGCCCACACTGGTTTATAAGTTCGTCCCTCTCTGCATTGTTGAGCTCCTCTCAAAATGAAAATAGATGCCCCTATACAGGAAATTTGACCTAAATTCATAATGAATTTATCTGAAATTCATGGAAATTGATTATGAATTTAGGTTGAATTTTCTCTATAGGCGCATCTATGTTCATTTTTTTAGTAGTTTTAATCATAAACTTGAGATTCACACAAATTTCAAAGAATTCAAATTTTAACAATTCTAATTTGAAAACTAATGGCACTAGTAAAGTTAATCACAAACTTGAAATTCACACAAATTTTAAAGAATTCAAATTTAAACAATTCTAATTTGAAAACTAATGGCACTAGTAAAGTTAATCACAAACTTGAGATTCACACAAATTTCAAAGAATTCAAATTTTAACTATTCTAATTTGAAAACTAATGGCACTAGTAAAGTTAATCACAAACTTGAGATTCACACAAATTTCAAAGAATTCGAATTTTAACAATTCTAATTTGAAAACTAACGGCACTAGTAAAGTTAATCACAAACTTGAGATTCCCACAAATTTCAAAGAATTCAAATTTTAACTATTCTAATTTGAAAACTAATGGCACTAGTAAAGTTAATCACAAACTTGAGATTCACACAAATTTCAAAAAATTCGAATTTTAACAATTCTAATTTGAAAACTAATGGCACTAGTAAAGTTAATCACAAACTTGAGATTCACACAAATTTCAAAGAATTCAAATTTAAACTATTCTAATTTGAAAACTAATGGCACTAGTAAAGTTAATCACAAACTTGAGATTCACACAAATTTCAAAGAATTCTAATTTTAACTATTCTAATTTGAAAACTAGTGGCACTAACAGAAAGTTTATAATTTTTGGTATCTCTGTGTAGAAAGATTGTACATAGTAAATATAATACACAAAGTGTTTTCACACAAATTTAGTAAACTAGTGATTCACACAAATTTTAAAAAATTCGAATTTAAACTATTCAAATTTTAAAGCTAATGGCACTAACAGAAAGTTTATAATTTTTGTGACCTAAAAAAAAGAAATCACTAAAAACTATAAGTATTTAGTTCTAAGTAGAAATGAAAAAATAACTAGAAAAAAAGAAAAAAAAATGCCACCTACTGGGCCAGCACGGCCTGAATACGACTAGAAACCCAACAATGGGCCAGGATTCAGGCCCGCAGCAGGCCCAGTAGGCCCACAGGCATTGCAGTGTCCAATTAGGCCCATAAGCCTGCATTTCAGAGGAGTTCAAGAGGGAAGAGGCAGTGGAGCTTATAAACAGGTGCTGGCCACTATCAACTAGCGAGGTGGGACTAAACTCCCACCAACCGGGGCAGCACAAGGCCTTTGGTCCCGGTTGGTACCACCAACCGGGACTAAAGGGGGCTTTGGTCCCGGTTCGTTGCACCAACCGGGACCAATGCCCCCCTTTAGTCCCGGCTGGTGGCACCAACCGGGACCAAAGGCCGCCGCTTCCCGCCATTTGGGCTGCCGAAAAGTGGCCTTTGGTCTCGGTTGGTGGCACCAACCGAGACTAAAGGCCGCATTCGTCCGGGTTTCTGTCTCGAACCGGAACCAATGCTTCGTCTATATAAGTAGCACTTGTGAAATTTTTCATTCAGTTCGCCTTCCCCGCCCGACGACGCCGCCATGCTGCCCCTCGATCTGCGCCTCGCCGTCGCCCCTGCCTCCAACGCCGTCCCGCGCGGCCCAGACGCCGTCGCCGCCCCGTGCCCCCCTGCCTCCTCGCCGCCCGACGCCGTGCCCCTCATCGTCGCTGTCGCCGCCCCCTGCCTCCTCATCGCCCGTCGTGCCGCGCCCCTCACCGTCGCCATCTCCGTGCCTCTCACCGTCGCCGTCGCCGCGCCCCTCACCGTCGCCCCCGTGTCCTGCCGGCCTCCTCGTCGATCGCCGCCCCGGCCCGTTGCGTAATTTCCTAATTTAGATATGATGCGTAATTTAGGATGTATATTAATTGAGTTGTTGTAGTTAATTTAGATGCGTAGTTTACATGTATAGTTAATTGAATTGTTGTAGTTAATTTAGATGTATAGTTTAGATGCAAAAGTTAGAATTTTTTTCTATTCATACATTTTTTGGTGATATTATTGTTGCATATGCAAAAGTTTGTGTGTTCATATATATGCAAAGAATATGCCAATTTTTTCATAGAATTTTTATGAATTTTTTTGTTGTAATTTTGTTCATAGATTTTTTTTATTTTTTCTGTTGTAATTTTGTTCATAGATTTTTTATGATTTTTTCTGTTGTAATTTTGTTCATAGAATTTTTATGATTTTTTTGTTCATAGAATTATTTTTATCAATTTACATATATGTTCATATTTAGAAGAAAAAGAAGAAGAGAAAAAAGGAAAATAAGAAGAGGAAGAAGGAGAAGAAGAAGAAGAATAAGAAGAAGAGGAGAGGAATAACAGGAGAAATAAATAAGAAGACGAAAAAGAAGAAAAAAAGAGAAGAAGAAGAAGGAATAATTCTTCTTCTTCTCCTCTATTATTCCTTCTTCTTCTCCTCTTTTTTTCTTCGATCTCCTTCTCTATTCCTTTCTTCTTCTCCTCTTTTTTTTTCTTCTTCTTCCTCTTCTTATTTTTGTTATCGGGTATGTCGTTGTCGATATACCCCCCTCCCCGATAACTTTTAGTAATTAGTACTACTTAGAAAGTGTTTAATGGAATTAGTTAGAACTAGGTAAACTTGTTTATTTTTAGTAAGTACTACATTATTCTATTTATAGTAAGTGCTTAGTAGTTGAGCTAGTTGATTTAATAAAACTGGTTTATTTTACTCCAGAAGTAGTTTATTTTTAGCAAGAAAATTAATAGAACTAGTTTATTTTTTTAGTTAAAGCAATTATTACCGCATCGACGTGGACGATGCCTATCCCGCATCGACGTGGACGATGCCTATCCCGCATCGTCGTCGTCGAGTCGGCGGAGAACGACACCTGCTTGACCAGATGGGCCATGTCCGGGACTGGGCTCCGCCGGGATAGTACTGGGAGGCGCTACCTTCCGGGGGCGTAGCTTGGTGCGGAGCCAGCCCGTCGTTGACCCGATCCTTGTTTGGTGGCGGTCGCGTGGGCCAGTGACGGTGCCGAGGCTTCCGGACACCGCGGAGGTGGTACGTCACCGTGTCAGCGAGGAGGACCAGCACGTCCGTCGCTACATGGTTGCGTTGGAGGGCAGGTTTGAGAATACATGACAGGTTCTTCAGGGATCTCACTGGAGCTATGATCCTGTGATGGTTCCTTCCCTTTGGGTGTCCACTGCCCACGCCGATACCCGTCGGGCGCTACGGTTCTAGTTGTACTGGCGATATGTATGATAGTATTCGACATGTATTAGTGATAATATTCGATGTACGGACACATGCAGATGATGTAGTTTTTCTTATAATTGAATGCATCCTAATTTGAATACTATTTTATTTTGCGATTTGATTTTTCTTATTGAATGCTCAAATTGGAGAGCACTATGCAAGGCATATGCATATGATTAGTTGAATAATAATGATCTAATTTAGTTTTTGTAGTACATATATATATATATTTAATTGTACATGTTTAATCTTTGAATTATGAACATATAGGAAATGTCATCATCGGACGGCGGAAGTCTCCCGGGGGAGTGCGAATGGTGCCACGACGATCGAGGTCAGTGTGACAGGCCTCACCTGGACGATGATCGGTGCTTCAACATTAAGCGCGAGGAGACCTTCGAAGTTGAAACGGTACGCAACGACGACAAGTGTTTTTTTTCATAATTAAGCATGACTTCAACTATTTCAACGTGTAATTTTCATCTTTTACAATTCGAGTATAGTTTATCCCATGCCATGCAAGACGCTATGTCTTGAAGAGGATGGATTTTGAAGACCATGAAAATTTTGAAACGAAGAAAATTCACCTAAGGACCCATCATGATGTGGATTTTGAAGTAAAGTTGTATAATGCTGAGAGCATAACCCATTTTGGTTGCAAAAATTGGGAAGCATTTTGCAAATTGTATGGTTTTAATGAGGGTATGCTTGTCACCATGGATCTTGGTGATCCTGAAATCGAGCAAGACAATATGGACATTTGGGTCCTTGTTAATACGCCTCCAGTTTTACCGCTATGTGATTTTCTCAAACATAGTTAATTATTAACTAATTTATATTGTTCATTTCAAAATAGTTCACAGTTTATTTCCATTGACAGCTTATTTTGAAGTATCAAAAAATGTGCAGAAGATGGTAGATAGAAGTTACTACACCGATGGCTCTGAGTTAACTTACAAGGAGAAAACTCATCTGGTTGGATTTTGTAATGATCTTGAGAATTACAATATCTACAATCGAACGCCTCAACATTATGGTCAATACGTGCCACTAGTGCACGTGTTAAACTACGGTAACTACTATGTAGATACCCTGGTAAGATTTTTTACTATTACGACATACGTGCATCTTTTGCATACTTCTATATAAAACTAGTACTTCATTGCTAACTATGAAGTTATTACTAAGTTTTTCAACAGATAATCCCAGAGGATTGTGTGCCTCATCTGATGTATGAGCATGATCGCCTTGATGTTTTGAACATATATCCAGGTCATCCTACGAATCTCAACTGTCCATACCGGATTTCTAAAAGAAGTGGAGACATGCAAATCAGAGAATGGAAAAAATGTATGGACACTCGTAAAGAGGTTCTTGGACGCAAAAGGAAGCGGGGAGCAAGAATTGGAGACAGGATGATCTCCATTCTCCATAATGGAGAGTCAGGGTCTATACTATTTTATGCTATTTTACCTTAAAGAGGGTAATTAGGTCCTACCTAATTATGATGATCATGTGCTAAGAACAATTAAGTAGGGTTGGGTTCGATGACTATGAGGATGATGATCGTATGACTTGTTATTATAATAACGAGTAGAAGTTCTATCATGATGATTAGTAGGACTTATTATTATGATGATGCATGATGTGAGCATGAAGAGTTATTAT
>NC_041382.1:25818194-25825936 GCF_002162155.2 Triticum dicoccoides
GAAATGAACATGGATTGGATTGAAGTGAAGGCAACATGCATGTGGTGAATGTCGAAAGTAGTACTAATCCAAACTTGATCAAGTTAGGATTAATTAGTATTACTTTCGACATGCACCACATATGTTGCCTTCACTTCAATCTAAGCCATGTTTAGGCATAGCATAGCGTTGGTATAAACCAAGCACGGAGATATAAAAGAGGCACTTCTCTCTATTAGCTAGCTAATAACAAACTAAATTAACCCCAAAACCCCTAAACAAGCCCCTTTAAAAAAATAAAAACCCCAGCCACAGAAATGCTGACGCGTTGAGGCCTATTGGTCCCGGTTGGTGCCACCAACCGGGACCAAAGGCCCTCCTACCTGGGCTCACCACGCAGGCCACGTGGAGGCCCATCTGTCCCGGTTCTGGTTAGAACCGGGACTAAAGGGTCAGGGCATTAGTAACGACCCTTTAGTCCCGGTTCTGGAACCGGGACAAAAGGCCCTTACGAACGGGGACAAAATGCCCGTTTTCTACTAGTGAGGGTTCCCCATTTCGGATTTTCATTACTAAAAACCCCAAGCATACAAGCATGCAGACCTAAACAAACTACTAGAACGAGAATCCAGAAGTATTCTGCAATCCACGTTCAGCAAGAGATTACATAGGCCATCGATCACCAAAAGATCAAACTACTAAAGCACGACAGCAAAGCTAAGGGACAACAGCTTCAGCGAGTAGCAGGGTCTTATTTCATCCTTCCAGCCTCGCAACATTGATCCTCCACCCCTGCGATGTTGTGTACACTTCACTTGCTACTTGCTCTAGCAGTCTTGCTCCCAGCTCCAGCACCTTTTTTTTGCAGCTCCTTTGTCTGCAAAATAGACCAATCAACAATCCAACGACTCATTAGTTTGATTATAGAGAAAGGATCATTTATCCTTTTATTTTCAAAGATAATCCCATTCATACTTTTCGAAATGGCCCAAAACAAAGCAGAGACATCCACCATGACTAGTTTCCTATCATCCTTATTAAACCTGCCCAGCCACCCTCTCTTTGACAAAAAGGGGGATGTTTCTAAGCCCCACAACACATTTGACTAACCCTAGAAGAGATGCCACCGAACAAGTGAAAAATAAATGATCAACTGATTCATCTGCCCCACAGAACAGACACTTTTATTTTTCTCCCTTCCACCCTCTTTTTAGCAATGAATCTCTGGTTAATATACTCTTCCTGTTAACTAGCCACAGGAAAATTTTAATTTTTGCAGGGACTTTTGGAAACCTCAAGCGAGATGTGATCAACTTTCTATATAAAGATCCAACAGAAAATTTTTGGTCAGCAGTGAGAGTCTGGATTACTTTATCTCCCTCCTTGCATAGTCACCTCCTCACATCTGTTCTTTAAACTATTCCACAATTCTAGAGTTTCCCCATGCAAAGTTCTCCTAAATCTGAACTCATGCCATCCTTTTTGGATAGCCTCAGCCACTGTTATATTATGGTCAAAACAAATGTCATAAATCCTAGGGTAAGCCTCTCTTAAAGGTTTGTCCTCAACCCAAGTGTCTTCCCAGAACCTGGTATTTTCTACATTTCCTAATTTCTTTTAACAAATCTATAAAATATTTCTTTTATCTCCATAAGACTAGCCTAAAATTGGGAGTCCCCGGGTTTCTTTGATATCAATACTAAGCATTTTTCACCCCCCCCCCATATTTTCTAATGATTACACTTTGCCACAAACCTTCTTCAGTTTCCAACTTCCAAAACCATTTAGCTAGCAATGCAATATTCATTATTTCCAAGTTGAGAATATCCAATCCCCCAACATCTTTTGGTAAGCAGCATGTTTTCCACTTAACTAAGTGATATATATTTTTTAATATTTTCATCTTCTTGCCACGAGTCTAGCTCTGAAGAAATCAGCTTTTTTAATAACCCATTTGGGGACAGCACAAAAAGACATCATAAAGAGCAGGATGTTTGTCAAGCAAGATTGAACCAAAGTGACTCTGCCAGCAATAGAGCCCAACAATTTCCTTTCCCAGCAACTACACCTTTTCTCAATTTTATCGGTCACACAATTCCCATGTATGTTTTTAATCCTAACATCTGATACAGGCATCCCTAGGTATTTGATAGGTAGATCACCCATTTTACAGGTCAAAATTTTCTGATACAGTTGTTTCCTTTCCGTAGCTTTCCCAAATAGCATTAATTCACTTTTATGGAAGTTTATTTTGACGCCTGACATCTGTTCAAAGGCTCAAAAAATGAATTTAAGATTTCTCACACTGTCCACATCATCCTTTATTAGGAAGATAGTGTCATTCACAGTATACACTATATAGGGCCAAATGCGTTTTTCGAACTTTAACCACATGTTAGAGAAATAATATATGACATGCAAGTTACAAAAAGCATGCCGTCAAATTCCTACGTGAAAGCAGATTCCAATAATAGATGGGTCGCTCTGCTGCGGTTGTGCTCTGCTTCAATGCTAATCGACTACGGATGGGGAGCCGGGAGGGTTCTCGGGGTAGATGATGAGACGGCCAATTAATGGCGGGAAGGAAGCTCAAAAAGTATCGTTGGGTCATGTTCCACACCTCGGCTCCAGATGCTAACCAATAGCCTAGAAATTAAGATTATACATTGTTTAAGAGGTAATATCACAGGTGGTGCTTAAACTTGCCACCGATGTTCACTTTAGTGCCTGAAGTTGAAAAATACACCAAACTGGTGTCAAAACTTGGCACGAGCGTGCAAATACGGTGCTAATTCTATTAGTAGATGTTTTTATGCTGACGTGGCACCGTAGTTCGCTTAGCATGCACAGACAACCTCGCCCTAGCAAACTGGAACTACTGGCCAGTACGCCATACATTTTCTCGTGTCTATTAATGAAAATAGATCCTTTTTTAGAATAATGAAAACATGTTCAATTTGTTAGATACAGAAACACGTTAGTGGGTTTTAGTGGCCTGCTGCAGAAACACGTTAGTGCACTACTAGAAAAAGGGCTATAGATGGGATTGACACTAATGGCGCACCTGAGGTGCGCCATTAGTACATAATAATGGTGCACCACCTTCTGATACTCCATTAGAGTTGAAACTACTAATGGCGCACCTGGCCAAGGGTGCGCCATTAGTATCAAATTTTTTTTAACTAGTGCGCCTATCCAAACATACTAATGGCGCATCAAGATAAAGTGCGCCATTACTAGTTGTAACTAGTAATGGCGCACCTGCGGGAAAGTGCGCCACTAATGTTGTTTTTTTATTATATTTTTTATTCCTTTTTTTGCAAAACTACTAATGGCGCATTGTTCCGCCGTGCGCCATTACTAGTTTAAACTAGTAATGGCGCACTGTGGACAGTGCGCCATTAGTATGTGTATTTTTTTGCAAAACTAGTAATGGCGCACCACCAGATGGTGCGCCATTAGTAACCTGGATTACTAATGGCGCATTTTGAGTTGGTGCGCCATTAGTAAGTGGGGAGCAACAAGATATTTTGGGGAGCCTCTCCTACCCACACTCACTTTCTCCCCACTTCATTCTCTCCACCTCCTCCTTGTCTCGGGTGCCTCCTCTTTTTCACCTCATTTCCACCATAGATTCATTCAATTTAAGTGGTTAAATTACCTTGTTTTGATAGGTAAGTAATGGGGGAAGCTATATTTATGTTGTTCTCCCTACAACAATGTGCACATGCACTTTTTATGGCCTAGCTAGATCTATGTATGTTTTTGGTGTTGCATATGTTTGTGGTGTTGCATATGTGTTTGTGTTTGGAGGTGTACCGGTATTTGAAATGCGATAGTTGCCAATATTTTGCCGGAATGTTGATTCATTTCCGTTTCGGCGAGAATTTTGGCATTAGGCATTCTTTTTGGTCCTATTTTTAGGGAAAGTCATGCCAAATTTTTTCTTGGTTCTAAAATATCGTTTTGCTCTATCCCGCAGGCGACCATGGTCTGCATGATGACCGAAGGCATCGTGAATAGGTTTTTAAGGTTCGCAAAGGCCGAGATGCTTCAAAAGAACGAGACGGAGATAAGATGTCCGTGTCGAAGATGCAAGCTGAAGAGCCTTATTGCGGACCCGAAATCCGGGCAGGTGCGGGACCACCTGCTCTTGCGTGGTTTCATGGATGGCTATCGGTGGCAAGGTGATGAAGATGACTACGAAGTCGTCCATGGGGGCCGGGCAAGAAATGAGGAAGGGCAGCAAGACAACCACCGCGGCTCGGGTGGGCGAGAAGATGAAGAATCCCCAGGAGATGATCGGGCGGGCCGGGCAAGACATGATGATGAGGAAGATGCCGGAGCAGACAACGGGCATGATCATGAAGATGATGATGCCGGTGGAGCAGATGAAGCTGGACCATCGATGGGCTGGGTGCAGGACCCTCATATTCAAGAGCTGCTTCTCAAGCAGACGGATAACGCAAGAGCTGCCGCCCGAGAGAAAGCCAAGATGGATCAACTTGAGTTAGACGCGGTCACTCCATTGTATGAAGGATGCAGGCCCGAGGATACCCGCCTAAAAGTAACGCTCATGGCTCTGGAGATGAAGGTAAAACACAAAATGACAGACGCATGCTTCGACGAGAACATGTCATTCTGACACGAACGTCTTCCCAAGGGGAACAAGTGCCCGACCAGTTTGGAGGAGGCGAAGAAAATCGTGTGTCCTCTAGATTTACCGCACGTGAAATACCATGTGTGCATGAACAATTGCATCATTTATCGGGACGAGCACGCGGAGTCTACCATATATCCGGTGTGCGGCGTCACTCGATACAAGAAGAGGAAGAAAGCTCCTCGAAAAGTGGTGTGGTACTTTCCGATCGCTCCTCGTCTGCAGTGGTATTTCACGGACCCTAATATAGCAAAGCTCCTGCGTTGGCACGCGGATAGGGAGGAGAAGAAGCGAGAAGATGACGCAAATGATCCGGAGATAGATAAAAAAGACAAGATGCTGAGCCACCCTAAGGATGCGAGCCAGTGGCAAGCGTTGAACTTCGAAGACCCAGAATTTGGGAACGATCCAAGGAACATCGTGCTGGGCGCGAGCACCGATGGAGTCAATCCGTTTGGCAGCCAGAGAAGCACACATAGCACCTGGCCTGTGTTTGTGTGGATGTACAACCTTCCCCCCTAGTTGTGCATGAAGAGGAAGTACATTCACATGAGTATGCTAATTGAAGGACCGAAACAACCAGGGAACGACATCAATCTGTATCTGGGGCTACTAAAAGAGGAGCTTGACACGCTGTGGAAAATGCCAGCCAATACGTGGGATGCCGCAAAGAAGGAATATTTCCCTATGAGAGCCGCGCTGCTCACGACGGTGCACGACTATCTCGGTTACGGATATGTCGCGGGGCAGGTGGTCCACGGATTTTCTGGATGCGTCAGGTGCATGGATGACACAACGTATCGCCAGCTAGATAGAGATCCCGGGTCTTCGAAAACCGTGTTCATGGGACATCGAAGGTGGCTTCGCGTTGATGACCCGTGGAGAAAACGCAAGGATCTGTTCGATGGTGAAACCGAACCCCGAGGACGCCCGCGTACGAGGAGCGGCGAGGAAATAGACGAGCTGTTGAAAAATTGGAAAGACTGCCCACTGCCGGGAAAGAAGCAAAAGGCGCCAGAGCCGGGAAAGAAGCGAAAGGCGCCATAGCCGCTGCTGAAGGTATGGAAAATGAGGTCTGTTTTCTGGGACTTGCCGTACTGGAAGATCCACCATGTGCCTCACAGCCTTGATGTCATGCATATCACGAAGAACGTGTGCGAGAGTCTGCTTGGTACCCTGCTCAACATGCCAGAGAGGACCAAAGATGGGCCGAAAGCAAGGGCAGACTTGAAATCAATGGGCATCAGGCAGGAGCTTCACACTATATATGATGATCATGATAATGATGATGATGAGGCGAAGCAGGACACGGAAAGTCGTCGCAAAGGCAAGAAGGCCAAGAAGACCGGAAATGACTACCCTCCTGCGTGCTTCACTCTAAGTCAGGAGGAGATCGAGCAGTTTTTCACCTGCCTCGTAGGAGTAAAACTTCCTTACGGTTACGCGGGGAAGATAAGCAGATACCTAGACCCAGCGAAGCAGAAGTTCAGCGGGATGAAGTCTCACGACTGTCACGTGCTAATGACGCAGATACTTCCAGTTGCAATCCGTGGGATCATGGATGTGCACGTCCGTGAAACCCTATTTGGCCTATGCAACTTTTTCAACGTCATCTCTTGGAAGTCTGTTGGCATGAAGCAACTCAGAAGGCTACAGGAAGAGATCGTGGTGATACTATGCGAGCTTGAGATGTACTTCCCGCCCGCATTCTTCGACGTTATGGTGCATCTGCTGGTCCATATCGTGGACGATATCATCCAACTCGGGCCGACGTTCCTGCACAGCATGATGTCGTTCGAAAGGATGAATGGTGTCATCAAAGGATACGTTCACAACATGTCACGTCCAGAGGGAAGCATAGCCAGGGGCTTTCTGACCGAAGAGTGCATCTCCTACTGCACGAATTATCTAGGCATCGAGAACCCCATTGGTCTTCCCGTCAACAGGCACCTCGGCAGGCTCACTAGATGGGGTCACCATGAGGGTCGTCGCGAAATGCATGTCTACTTCGAGGGTCGACTCGCCGACTTTGAAAGAGCAAACCTAGTCGCGCTACAACACATAGACGTGGTCGATCCTTGGGTGGTACAGCACAAAACCTTTATTAAGAAGACGTACAATGACCGAGGCCAACAGAGGACGGACAGAGATATACTCAAAGAGCACAACTCATGTTTCACACGTTGGTTCAAGCAGAAGCTTCTGTCGTACCCTTTACATGAGGATTCTTCCGCGGAAGAACAACTCATATTCGCCTTGTCACAGGGTGCCGAGCACAACCTGATGACCTATGAGGCGTACGATATCAACGGCTAAACATTCTACACCGAGGCCAAGGACATGAAGAGCGATGGTTATCAGAACTCCGGGGTAACGATGGAATCCTACACCGGTAACGACAAGGACAGATACTACGGAAGGATCGAGGAGATTTGGGAGCTGAGCTATGCTGGAGAGAAGGTCCCGATGCTCCGTGTCAGATGGGCCAAGAGCGTCCTAAAAGAAGACCGGTATTTCACCACCATGGTTATACCCGAAGCCAAATCCAAGACCGCGGGCGCAAACGTCACCGTGAAACATGAGCCATGGGTACTGGCTTCCCAAGTGGACCAATGCTTCTTCATTACCGACCCGTCAAAGCCCAGTCGTGTTGTCGTCAGGAGAGGCAAAAGGAAGATCATCGGAATGGATGGAGTAGCCAATGAGCAAGACTTCGACAAGTACGGCGACCCGAGGATCGAACATGACAACGATGATGAAGTAGCAGCATACACCACAAGAAGAAGCAGGACCACCCTACCTAAAGGACGTCCGTTCCACAGAAGAACTCCATTTGCGAAAAAGAAGGGCAAGAAGATTGTGAACAGATAGCTAGCTATGATCGATTGTATTTAAATCGTAGCCTTCATTTCTCGATTGTATTTCATGGGCACTTTTTGAACTATCATGAATATTTTTAAATTTCATGGACACTCGATCTCGATCCCCCTCCATCTCGATCGCTATCCCACCTCGCCAGATCCGGTCCCCCTCGCCGCCGAGCACCCCCCGGTCCACCGGCCGCCGCCGCCGACCCCCCGCACCCTCGATTCCCCTACTCAAC
>NC_041382.1:25826077-25826623 GCF_002162155.2 Triticum dicoccoides
CCTCCCCTGCTCCACCGGCATTACTGTTTGATGATATTTTTAAAAAAATTATTACTGTCTTATAAAAAAATATTACTGATATGATTTAAACAAGTTTGAACATACTTAAACACAAATAAGTATCAAACAACATTTTAAATGCATAAAAAAGAATTTGTGGAGCCTGGGAATCGAACCCAGGACCTCCTGGTGTGAGAACTGGCTGCTGACCAGTTGAGCTAGTAGAGGGGACTTGATGTGGATCACCTCAGGTGGTAGATAACCTGTTGGCTCGAGCAAAATACTAATGGCGCACCAGGGTGAGGTGCGCCATTAGCATGAATGTACTTATGGCGCACCGAGGGGTGGTGCGCCATTAGTATTGTGCCGCCCCCGCCCATCCATACTTCCTCCCGGCCCAAACCTATCGATCCCCTCTCTCTCCCTCGATCCCCTTCCCTCTCCTCTCCCGACGTCGCTGCTCCGCCGCCTCGACACCGCCCCGACGCCGCCGCCCCGCCGCCTCGACGCCGCCCCGACGCCGCCTCGACCCCGCGCCGACGCCGC
>NC_041382.1:25826778-25890469 GCF_002162155.2 Triticum dicoccoides
CTCTCCCCCTCTCCCCCTCGTCGCCCCTTCCGACTTGAGTCTTATTAGGTCAAGAATCATATCATGAACTTTACATTCTATGACCTGTCCATCATACAAAATTTTAGTTCATGCTCCTGTTGACAAGCTCATTAAAGTAACTTTCAGCGACCTTATTTGCATCCTGGCCATGTACTTTAGGGATGAAACCTTCAGCCACCCATTCCCTCAAAAGATTTGTCTTTATAATAATGTAATCCTCTGGATACATGGCAATATATAGCAAGCATGTTTTGAGATGATGAGGAAGATTGTTATAGCTAAGGTTCAGTACCTGTCTCATCTCCTCCAAAGTCGGATTTGTTCTCAAGTTTGAGCTTAAAGAATCACAAACATACTTCCATTGTGTCACTGATCTAGTTGGCTGACTGACCAAAAGACTAGCAATACTGACAATAGCAAGTGGGAGACCCCCACATTTTTGTAGGATTTTATTTGAAATCTCTTCTAATGACTGAAGATCAACCTGTCCAACTCTACTGAAAAATAGTTGCAGCTTGCATTAGTTGCAGCTTGGATCAACCTGTCCAACTCGTGCTGATAGTTGCAGCTTGCATTAGCTACAGTTTCCCATACTGATTCATCCCATATATCATCAATGACAAAGAAGTACCTAAAAAAGTTTAACATCAAGCATGCACTCTGCTCTTTTGTGTGATATGGGACTTGGGACTTGGGAATTGGTTCTTTCTTACTACAGTCTTGCTGCTATAGTATGGCTTTGTTCTTGGTGGAGTACAATTTTGTATAAAATGAAATGCAAGGTTGCTGATACTGTAACCCAGATCACACAGATCAATTTTTTTTCAATTTATGCAACTGTAAGAGTACCAACCAGATTACACAAATCATTTTTGATCTGCAAGGTTGTTGTTGCTGTAATTATTAGTGTAATTTTGGGCCTTTGTATAGTTGATTCACAGCAGTAGCAACTGTAATTTTTCTGTAACTTTCTCTTCTCTAGTGAGTTGGGTCACCGTGAGTTCCTGTTTGTGATGTGTAATCTTCTCTAGTGACCACTCCATCTGGTGGTGGTCAGCTACTTGTTCAATTTATGCAACTGTAAGAGTACCAACCAGATTACACAAATCATTTTTGATCTGCAAGGTTGTTGTTGCTGTGATGGAGTAACTCTGTCAATCTACTTTTGCTACCAAAAAAGTTGTATTAATGAGTAATGACTGAGTTCTATTTTCATTCTCCAGTGTTAAGAGTGTTGCTCCAAAAAATTGTGATGCATTCAAGCAAGACATTTCAGCTAATAACTAATTGTTCTAAATGTCTGTTTCTGTCCTCATTTAGTGCTTGGTATGTCTCCTGTTCTGGGTCATGGACTTTGTGCCATGGCCACATTGGTTTTCTGTTTGGCCTCAATTTGGCCTGACAAATGATGGTCTACTAGCTGGTCTACTAGCTGGCAAGATGCTTGGTATATATATGTTGTGTTCAGTTTTGGCAGGAGTTCAGAACTGTTAGGCAAAGGTCATGTCTCCGACCATCGTGCCGTGATGATTTTGCAGGTACCCCGGGAGGCCCTTGAGTTTGCTGGAATGTCGATTAACTTCCGTTCCGGTAAATTCGGGTACTCCATATGTCCTATTTTCAGCAAAGGTCATGCTGAAATTTTCCGTGAATTTTAGCATGACTTTGCTAAAAATAGGACATATGGGGTACTTGTGACTAATGCATGGGCCGGGGTATCTTAGTAGTTAATTAAGTAGGATCAAGTGCCCCGACGTACTTGTGACTAATGCATGGCTTTTAGGGTGCCTCGGTGTCGATAAAAACCGAAATGATGAAAGCTTAGGCTTTTAGGGTGCCTCGGCGTCGAAAAACCCTCAATGATAAAAGCTTAGCTTTTAGGATGCCTCAGTGTCGACAAACCCTAAATGATGAGACCATGATCTTGTTCCTTGACAATAACCAACTTTTTGACCAAACTTTGTTCCTATTTAGAGAGAAACATGGCCAACAACGATGAGGCCAGGGGTTCGGGCGTCAAGGCATTCTGGGAGCTGTCCCAGGAGATGGAGGAACAACCTCACTTGTATGAGGCCGCTGCCTTCCCCACCGATCCTGAGACCACTGATGGTACCGCCGAGGATGACCCCACTGATGCCACCACTGATGGTGCCGCCGAGGATGCAACCACTGATGATGGCGGCGCACGCACTGATGGCAGCCAACCGAAGAGGCAACGGAAGGACCGGCGCCCGACCGTGCTCCGCACCCTCAAGGAGGAAGTTACTGAAGTGGACTCCAACGGGAATCCAACGGCGCCCGAACGAATAGTCAAGGGGTACTTGCTTCAGCTCGGGTGCATTCTTCGGAGCACCGTCTCGATCAACACCGAGAACCTCAGGCATCCTGACCGAGGGAATTTGCGCAACCTCCTCTTCACGAAGCTTCACGAACGATACAAGTTCCCCGCTGAATTTGAAAACACAAGCCTCAAAGGGAATAAAGTGAACAGTGTTGCCCTCACGAAGATGAGCACGGACCTGTCTACTTGGAAAAGCAATGTGAAGAGAATGATCGAGAAAGGTGAGAGTTATGAGAAGATCAAGGACAAAAATCCTTCGATCACCGAAGATGACTACAACGACTTCAAGATCAATTGCTCGAGCACCGCAAGCTCCGAATCAAGTAAGTGGGGGAAAGAAATGCGGGAGCTGAACTTAGGGGAACACACACTCGGTCCCGGCGGTTACAGAGTGGCGGAGCCTATATGGGACAAGGAGGAGGCGCACCGTGCCGAGCAAGGCCTACCGCCCCTCTTCGATAAATACGGTGACAAGCAGACCAGGAACTTTGTCAGGGCCCGGTACAAGAAGGACCTGAAAACAAAGGAGCTTACCACGGATCCGAAGACCAGTGCGCTTGAGCTTGTTCTGGTAAGGAATACACCCCCGCGTAATTAGCTCCATATGGTTGCATTCTAATTAATGAAGCCAAATTTCTAAATGGTTCACATTCCTTCCGCAGGCGACTGAAAGCAGTAGCGCGGGGTCGACTAAGAGCAACCCTTGGGACACCACTCTAAATAGGGCGTTGAATGTAATGAAGAACAAGGATAAGCTCAGTAAGCCGACGTCAGCTGGTCGTGTGGCCGGCAAAGGCTTGTCGACAAAATGGTCGTCATACTATAACACTGGTGGGCGAAAGGAGAAAAAGACCAGCTTGGAAAGCCAGGCGCGCGAGGTTCAAGAACTCAGGGCACAGGTGGCGCGGATTCCGGAGATTGTCCAAGAGCAAGTGCAACAACAACTCGGAGCGACGATAACCGCCATTGTGCCTACCTTGATCCAGGGGATTAGTGCGTGGATTGCGGGCGGCCAACAGGGGCCGCTCCCGATTCCTAGCTTCACGGCCAGCAACTCGCAGAACGCGATGGCGGGGCCATTGGTGTCTCCGGCGGAGGCGGCATTGGTGTCTCCGACACCGGCACGGGAGCTTAATGCACCCGGGTGTACGCCGGCCGGCACCTCTGCAGCAAGCGGCCCCTCCGTCAACTGCACGCCCGCCGTTGGCGGTGCCTCGACATTAGCCGAGCTCGACGCCATCATCACGGTAACTAATTAAGCCTCTCTCGGTCGAGGACTTCATCTCCTTGCCTTTGACTGGGCATCCCTGATGCCCTACATGTTTTCGCAGGGCGCCGCCGACGTTCCGTGCACTCTCCTGCACTTCATGAACAACGAGTTGGTCGATGTCGCCAAGGGCAAAATCGTTCAACCGGGCAACCCCTTGTTCCACGGTACCCAGATGCCACCCAACTTGTTTAGGGTTCAACTAGTTCGGGTGCTGCCAGGCTGCGACCAGTTGTTACCTCCGATTCGACCCGTCGGGGCCGACGATGATGACGTGATGACCCTCAGCGCTTCCCTGAGCTGGCCCCTGCTTTGGCCGAAGAGCCAGATTCGTTTGGGGGCGGGGGACACCACCCCAAAGACAACACCGCCAGTCGTGTCGGCGCCAAGTCGGCCCCATGGCAAGACCGCCGCAACGGTGCCGGACATCCCTATGCCACTGGATCCAAACATGCATATGGCACAGGATCAGAACGACGACGACGACGATACATTTGCCAACGTCGATCAGTACTTTGCCGATCATGGGTACGGTGGCGACTTCATGGGGCCTCCTTCTCAAGAACCCAACCCAACAAAAGACGTGCGCGATCTAGCTGGTACCGCGGAGAAGCCAAGTTGCAACAGGCGTCGTCTGCCGTTCAGCTCTCAGGAGACGCCTCCAGCTGCCGACTTCACCGAGCCTCAGATAGGCGAGGTGCGAAATATTATCAGCCCCAACACACTCAAGAAGGCGGTCTGTGAGCAGAACTCGGTCCCATTACAGGAGAAGAAGAAGGCACGCAAAAGAAAGACTAACAAGGGTGCGGGCCAGCCGGCACCGAGTACGATCCGTGCTCAGGACGGGCCACCTGCACCTGAGGATATCTCGAGGAGGGTGCATGTGGCGGGTAGGCCGATGCTACCGAGAAATATGCTCGATGCTGCAACCGGTGCTATGCGGAGTCTGCATGACAGTGTTCTTTCTTTGGAGAAGCGGCGTCTCGGAGAGAAGGATGTGGCATACCCGGTTTTCGCGGCCAAGGTGCCAGAGGGCAAGGGCTTTGTGGATAACTCCATCGGGGGTACGATCGTCCTGCGGTTTGATGACATCCACGCTATGTTGAACCTTCATCCGCTGCACTACACCTTCGTTCGGCTATTTTCGCTGAGTATGGAGATGCGGATCATTCGCGACAAGACCATAGACATCGTGATAGTCGACCCCTTCTACATGCGTGCCAAGATCTTGGGCAGCGCTGGGGACCGGCAAGTCGCGAGTTCTTACCTCGAAGGCGTCATTCTGGCAAACCAAGATAAGGATAACTTCCTCGTGCCTTACTTTCCCGAGTAAGTCCTCCCCTCAACCGCCCCGTAACATATGAATTCTTAGATTTCGATCGTTTTTCTTTTAACATTCCGTGTTTTCTGCAGTGACACACGTTGCACGCTCATCATCCTAAGCCCCAAATATTCCATGGCCACATATTTCGACCCGGACCGTCAGTCGAACATAGACTACACAAATGTCAAGAAGGTTCTTGATGATGTTCTCCCCGGCTACGTCAAATCTGGAGGCACCTTCACCAGGCCTATTCACAAGTACGGCAAGCACGTGTTCTCCCACAATACGACGTTCTGCTGTGTCAAGCAGCCAACTGGCGGTCAGAAGGGTGCCTACTACGCCATCCATCACATGTGGGCGATCGTACGGGACCATCATCAACTTCTGCTACCGAGTAGACTCAAAGATTGGGCCGCGAGCGTGTCGGCAATCCAGGATGCGGACATCAGACAAGAATTTTTTCGCATCCAGTCGGAGTTTGCGGAAATCATCCATCAAGATGTCCTTCGTACCTCGGGGCATTTCTACCTCAGAAATCAACCGTCCAACAGTGACATCGACACAATCCTACAAATGCAGGCTGACAACGCCCGTTGTTTCATGACTCCCACGATAGACGGCGGCTTCATCCACGCTCCGGTCCCTTGAGTCGAGTCGAAAACAGTGATGCTGTGTCTAGTTCTGAAACATCGATTGGCTCATATGTTGTAATTAAACTTTAATGAACTTGTAGTATGTCTCTTTGGTTTCGAGAGTCGTTCAACTTAGATGTAATCGATGATATTAATGTTTTGCTTTTCTCTTCCGATCGTTCTGTTGCATACTTATATGTTGCTTATGTATTGTCTGTGAATTGGTACTAACGTTTCGTTTGGCTACTGCATAGCGATGCCGTGGTATGTCGTGTACAAGGGTAAGGTTCCCGGAGTCTACAACGATTGGGAGGAGTGTCGGAGACAGGTTCACCGATTCAGCGGTAACAGTTACAAAGGGTACACCACTAGGGCCGAGGCCGAATCTAGATACGCCCGCTATCTAGCGGGAGAGGGAAGAGAGCGTTGGAGGAACCGGATGAAGACGAGTTTCATCGTGATGATGCTCATCGTGATGACCGCAGCTCTCTTCTATGTGATGGTAGTTTAGATGATCAATATCGACTTGTAATGTGAACACAAACTCGCGGTCTCGAGACTTGTAATATAATGTTCTATCTTTGTTCGGTCTTTTCAATTCGGAGACTAATATGATGAATTGTATTCGGAGACTAAAATGATGAATTGTATTCAGAGACTAATCTTCTATTTTATTCGATGAATCTGTTGTTGATGTGTGCTGTCTATATTTTGTCCAATTATACATTTTGTAACCTGTGCAAAAAACAGAAAATTAAAAAATAAAAAACCCTAATATTCATACTAATGGCGCATCGCATCATAGTGCGCCATTAGTATGCCAAAGGATACTAATGACGCATCATTAAATAGTGCGCCATTAGTATGCTGAAGTTACTAATGGCGCATCCTGCTGTTGTGCGCCATTAGTATGCCAAAGCACCTGGGTATACATGGCCCCCTGGGAGGCATACTAATGGCGCACTGTTGTATATACTAATGCCGCATCCCAGGTGCGCCATTAGTATACCAGATACTAATGACGCACCAGTGATGCGCCATTAGTAAAAATTACTAATGGCGTGCTAGTAATGGCGCACCAGTGATGCGCCATTAGTAGGCAAAACTGGTGCGCCATTAGTAGGCCTTTTCCTAGCAGTGGTGGGTATAAGTCGAAACATTTTTATTAATATTCACATGTGTATAACTTTCTTTTTTTTGCGAGAAACATGTGTATAACTTTCATCGTGTCATATATTCATATTTTTTTATAATTAAACTATAGTCTGGAGTGAATATTTTTTATAAACTGAAATTTTAAATTTTTCATATTTATGAACATTTTACATTATTGAAAATTTCTTAAACAATATGAATCGATGTGGAAGGCGGTGTGCCCAACCCGATAGTGCTATTCCTCGATGATCTGGGGCAGCAGCAACTGAACCGCGTCCGGTCCCCGTGCCAGCGCCCACGAGACGTTATCGGCCGCCGGTCGGCCAAAACAGACGGCGGACAGCTGGCAGTGCACGGTGGTGGACGGGTGGCGGCCACGGTGTGGTGAGCACCGGCCCTGGCCTCGAGATGGCGACATGATTTGGTCCGGCTGAGCTGGGCTGGAGGTGGTGGGATCCGATGCTGCGGGAGGGCTGACTGTCGGGATGCGGCGGAGGAGGAGGTGGTGGAGGCAGTCCGACGGATGAGGAAGCGGTGGAGGCGCGAGGCGATCATGTCGCAGTGAGCACCGACACTTGGCTGGAGGTGGGTGGGATCCGATCTTGCAGGAGGGCCAACGGCCGTGCGGGATGCGGGATGAGCGGCTGCGGGTGAGGGAAAAGCAGTTTTTTCCACTATCGTGACCGCGGGAATAAGACTGATGGGGTGGTTTTGGAAACTGAATAGTGACTTGGCACATCGCTGACGTGGACATTATGCATGATGAGAGAATAGGGAGAAGTGGAGAGTAACTTTTTAAGAATGGTAGATCTATGTCTGGTTAACCTAAGAAAATGACCTGCACGTGTTCATTTTTTGAGGGGAGCATAATCTTCATTTTTTTGGAATAACACATGCAGCTCAGTCAGCCGTAGGCTTTTGGGCCTGAGTCCTCTTCGAATCTCACACTTTTTGGGCCACTGTGTATGTGTGGCACACAACTATTTCGCAAACATCTCTGGGCCAGTCATGTACTTTGAAGGGTCTTATTTGACCTAGTGTACTAGTGTCTTCTGTTCCCACTAAAAAAACTAGTGTCTTGTGTTGGCTTTATGCCTGGACATCCGGCGGGCCGGGCCGGCCTTACCAAACCCGAAGCAAAAAACCTAGGCCCGGGCCTGACCTGGGCCGGCCGTCAGGCCTAGAATTGAGGCCCAAGCCTGACCCGTCTGTGAAAAAGCCCATTGGGCCTTGGACTGAGCCACTTCACTAAATCGCAAATATGGAGGGCCTAGGCCCGTCCCGGACTGACCATCGGGCACAGAATCTAGGCCCAGGGCTGGCCCATGGGCAAGACTGGGTCTGGCTGGTCGGGCCGGGTATCCCATGGGCAGTTATAGTTGGCATTAACAAAAATCTGGTTTGCGCTTGGTTACCTGCCACCCATCAAAAAGAAAACATATCTCCTAACAGGATTACCCACTTTCTCGAAACAAATAATAAGATGAATCAGCGCCAGCACAGGATAAGTATGTAATGACTATCAAAGTTAAGGAATCTAATTAATACTTTCCTATATGAATTTCACTGCTATACCTAGCACCAGCCTCCATGCACCGGATCTCGTTATTATAAAGCCGTGTTGCTCCTCTCCTTCTCTATCAATCGGGGAACCAAACCAAGCCAAGCCTAATTGCTCGCTGGAGTGCCTTCTTCACCGAGGTGAGCAGCTTTATGACCATGTTATCGGTATGTTTTCTTTGAAGTTTTCTCCTCCATATAGCTTTTCTTTGCACTAATATCCCCCACCCATCCTCGTCCCTTACCCACGTTCATTTGCAGATAATAGCCATGTCGCCATTGGGATGACGACGTAATCGTCTACCTACAACATCTTCCTCCTCCATATGTCCCATGGTAGATTATCTCGTCTCTATTTGTCCTTTTCCCACCATGTTTCCTTTCCTAAAAAGTTCATTTACCACATGGGCGTAGCCAGGATTATCAACCATTGGGTTCAGCTACACTAAACAGTGGGTGCAGTTCTTTGCTTAGTCTTAAGCTAGTGTAATAAATCTATAAGGGACATGAAAATTTTCATTGGGTTCACTTGAATCCAATGCTAATGAGTTGGCTCTGCCCCTGATTTACCATAGATTGTTTGAATCTACCGCCGCGGCGTACATTACCTAGCTTTCATCGTTTTTGCTTTCAGTTTGGCTTGTTGGCATAGATTTATTCATTATCGTTGGCACAATCCAACCAAAGGTTGAAATGTGTAAGTTGTTTCAATTGTGTCTAAATTTGGATTGAATTAATGTGCCCTGCATTATTTTCACCAATTTTAAAAACATTGACCAAATAAAATATAAATATTTTGATACATACCATACTTAAATTACAACATTCTATTGAAAAGGTGAACATGTGCTTGGGTACCAGCGTTTGTACTAACCTTCAACTCTTTTCAAACAAAACACGAGTAGTCAACCGTCATGCAAAACATCAGTGACAAAACTGCCCTCGATGACTTGCCCGAGTCGGTCATCACTAAAGAGATACTCGTGCGGCTACCGGCACAGGACGTCCTCCGATGCCGTGTTGTCCGCAAGTCATGGCGTCATGACATGTCGACTCACGATTTCCTTCTCACTCACCACCAGCAGCAGCCATCGCTCCCAGTCATGGAGCTTATCAAGCGTGAAGGGAAATGGTTTGACCGCCATCTCTTTGTATTTTGTGGTGCTAGTCCTAGTGGTGCCAACTGCGAGTTGTACCGCAAGACCATTCTTTGGTATTCCCGCCCCGACCCCTATAAAGACAACCTGGTGATCCATGCCTCCTGTGGTGGCCTCCTCATCATCTCCTCCTATGACATGGGACTTCTTGAAGTCTGCAATCCAATTACCCGACAATGTGCACCTCTCCCGCTGCTTCGTGAACACGACTGGCGGATTAGAAGGACTAATATTGCCGGCTTCTATCAACATCAGCCATCCGGAGGATATCATGTGCTTTACTCGATATGGAAATTGAATGAAGATCTTTTCACATTCGCAGTTGATTTCTACGTCATTGCAGTGGGAGCCAATGAATCGAGGCCCATTGAACAACCACCATTGCAACAAGAGATGATGGATAAACTGACAGTTTCTTCCAATGCATCAGTCCCCTTCCAGGGCAACCTTCATTGGGTATTAAGACGTCACTATAGTAGCTATAGCTCCAGCAATATAATGGTGTTTGGCACCATGTTTGAGACATTTCGGTGGATGTGTCGTCCTCCTAGGCAGTACCCTTGGATGTCATTGTTGGAATTGGATGGAGTGTTTTCTATGTGCAACAGTTATGATGGCATCGTTTTAGATATTTATGGGATGCATGATTACAAAGCCGAGGTGTGGACATTAATGTATCGTATTGACCTGATGACATTGGAGGCATCGCCGCCGCTCAGTTTAAGGGCAAGAACTCTACGTAGGATTGCTACACTCAATGAGCATGAGCTGTTGGTTGAGTTTCCAGGGTGTGTTCTGCATTGTGACATTGGCAGTAAGTTTCTTGGAAAGATGGAGTGCAATGAAGATGAAGATAACCGCATGCGTATTACTCCATTTTGCTTCCAGGAAAACATTTGCC
Source organism: Triticum dicoccoides (assembly GCF_002162155.2). Lineage (NCBI taxonomy): Eukaryota > Viridiplantae > Streptophyta > Magnoliopsida > Poales > Poaceae > Triticum > Triticum dicoccoides. The sequence continues at coordinate 25,837,137 of NC_041382.1, forward strand.
AGCTTCCTTTCTTTGGAATGAAAGAAGATTATGGTGCCTGGTGGCTACTAGAAGAAGAAGGAGATGATGAGAAGTATTATTACATATGGTCATAAAATGCATTAGTTCTTTGTATTATCATGAGGTTCTAGTTTGATGAGCCTCAGAGTATCAGTGTGTTTTCAACCGGAGGAGTTAGTGATATTTGTCATTCTTAGGTGGGTCGAGTTTTTTTATGTTAATTGGATGTTTTGCCTCAAGATTCATTGTACCATTCATGCACTATGTTGCAAACTATGGATAATTTCTTTTATACAATTATTGCACTTTTTACAATTTGCCTTTATTCTACTCTCTTATTGCCCTGACTTTGATTGAGTGACTGACGCCGCGGGTGCTAGTTTGCCTTTGCAAGAAGCAAAAAGTGCTTGCGTGCAACCTGGAGTATTAACTGCACACTAGTACATGTTTTTTTCATGGGTGAACTTGCGCTTTTCCTTAACCAGTTAAGTTGTAATCCAAAGAAGTTAAATTGTTCCCATCTATAAAGCGAAGACCAGTTCCTTTCGTTATGATTATATATAGCGAATCATTTCGAGTATCTCATGAACTAATTCCAAATCATTATGCATACATAATTCGGGCTAGTTTGAAAGAAAAACCAATAGTAATTAGAGATACTGGATCGATGTCATACTGGTAGCAAACAACAAACTCAGACGACGACCTTCAAGTCACAACTACCACCCTTAACTATAACCTTCCATTGAAGTCATAAACACAGCGGGTCAAGAACCTAAAGATTGACCTTCCAACTATAGCGGTGCAGCCAAGTGTTACTAAACATACACAATATTGAGGTTTCTACCATTCCCTACAAGCAGCAAACATAGATTAGAGTGAGCAAATCATCAAAAAATAAATTGAAGCTCAAAGCTTAATCTGTTTCCGTTGGAAGCTCATGATCTATAGTGCGTCAACATTAATTTCACATACAAACAGTGGAAGGAAATTTCAATGAGGCTGCACTACCAGTAGTACAAACAGAAAATATTCTAATTTTTTTTACAACGAAACCAACCTAACATATACTCAAACAAAGCTAAGATAACTGAAACACATGAGGTATGCACTACTAGGGAAAAGCCTAGCAGGGCGGGTTTTAGGCTTATCAGTAGCTCGGGTGGGAGCGCTACTGGTACAACGCTACAGCTAACTGGTAGTAGTAGCGTGGGTGCCACCCGCGCTACTACTACGTCCGTTATTAGTAGCATGGATACCACCCGCGCTACTACTAACTAGTAGTAGCGTGGGTCTAGACCCTCGCTACTGCTAACTAATTAGGAATTAAAAAAATAAATTCCAGCCATGGCTGCTGATGCTAGCTAGGCATCATCGTCCTCTTCATCCATGGTCAATGCTGATCCTAGAGGGGATGAAGTCGTCTATGGTGATACACCTCTCCTTTGCTGCTGCTACAAAAAAAGAGACAAGGATTAGAAGAGGAAGAGAGAGATAGAGAGGAGTAGGTGCAGCAACTGGCCGGTGGCTGCCGGAGTTGGAGCCGAAACCCTAGATGACACCATGGATGGCGCTCTGCTCGATCTGGAAGAGAGAGAGAGAGATAGAGAGAGAGAGAGAGAGAGAGAGAGAGAGAGAGAGAGAGAGAGAGGAGTAGGAAGAACAACTCACCTGTAGTTGTGTCCATGGCGGATCTGGCCGCCGCCATGGATGGCGCTCTGCTGGATCTCCCTCCACTTCCAACATTAGAGAAGGAGGAGGAAGGAGGGGGAGGGGGCTGCGGTGGGTGTGGAGGTCGCCGGATTTGGGGGAGGCATGAGGTGCGAGGCCGGCGGTGGTGGTGGATGAGGAAGGGAATCACGGGTGGGAGGGAGAAGCGGAATGGGAGAGCCTATGGAGAGAGAGGGGGAGAGTGAGGGGGAGAGGAGGGATTCGACCGAGGATATGGAGATTTCACCTACCTTGTACTTAGTAGTAGCGAGGGGTATAAACCCGCGCTACTACTATCAACTTAGTAGTAGCACGGGTTCATACCCCTCGCTACTACTAATGGCATGTCCCGGGGGGCACGGTAGAGACTACTTAGTAGTAGCGAGTGTTAAAAACTCACGCTACTACTATCAACTTAGCAGCAGCGAGGGTTAAAAAACCGCACTACTAGTAAGTAGCAGCAGCAAGAGGTATAAACCTGCACTACTAGTAAGCGCCTGTCTATAAGCTTTTCCCTAATAGTGATGAACTACGATGGAGCATTAATATGTACTCAAATGCAAATGCTCCCCAAAATGGATAACAGCTTTCATGAACTCAATATAGCTAATGTTATATTCACACATCAGAAAGTGTATCGGCCTTTGACATGTATCAATTTAGATTGGTCAAGGATCTTTAGTTAATTGGTTTACTAACTTTCTGGAAATATTAAATCGATAGCTTTGCATGTACCTCGAGTTAAATCGAGTCCACTGATCTTTTCCTATCTCACGAACTAGTGTGATAGCTGACATAACACCGAAGAACATAAATAAACAACTTGCCCATAAGCTAGTTTTTGCATGTTGAAGCTAACGTTGTGGTATCTGAACACCCCTAACCATAGAGGTCATAGTACATATGTCCTTGCCTCCTTCTCTTGTTGCTTTGTCATGGACTCACCCTAGCTATCTTGGGATCTATATGGTAACATTTGTCAATGTGATATACCTCTTTTATTATTTACATAATGTGGGACCTTTTCTAAGGTTTGCATATTACTTTTTCAACCCCGTGCACGATTGTGTACTCTCCTACAAATCCGTACTTCCACTAATCCAACTATATACATGTGCAATAAATTGGTGATAAAATGATAGATTGATAGTTGATTGACCCTATTTAGACATAGCAATATCATATTATATATTTTATTAATGCGTGGAGTAAATATGTGATACAACAAACTCCTAATTAACCTTAGCACTTTTTTAGCATTAAACACAAACTTTGACAGTTTTATGTTCTTTTCTGAACTTCATTTTCTGGTACTGTTTTAAATATTCATATTGTACAAGAAAAAATCATATACATATTTGTTTAAGTGTTTTCAATTTTTCACATTACTTATTTTATTAGGACTTTATACATACTATAGTACAAATTAAATTAGTGGTCAAAAAGACCATATGTGGTTAGCTATATCAAGTTGAGTTGAGTATTTGTTGAAAGAGAAGAAGAAGCACGAATAACATTAGGAAGACCTTATGTGTGTCCAAAACATCAATGGAGGTGAGTAAAGCATGCTACTCGTGATAGGCGTTGGGATTCCTCGAAGAAGAAGGGCGAAGTACTGTAGTAGCAAAAGTATTTCCATCAGTTAGAACCAGGGTTTATCAAACCAATAGGAGACACCACACACACAAGATCAGAGGTACCGGAACACACACAGTTTTAAGAGGGTTGTCAAACCCCTTGTTCTCGTAAAGTGCAAGGATTAAATTAGATAGTGGTAGATATATAAAATAAAACGAAAGTGAAACAACGAAGTGTTTTTAGGATTTTAATAAATATAAAGTGAATGGACCTGGGGGCCATAGTTTCACTAGAGGAATCTTTCTCATGAGCATGGTAAAGGTGGGTAACAAAATTACTGTTCAATAATTGATAGAACAACGCATAGTTATGATGATTCTTCGTGGCATGAGCAACACAATCCGAGACAAGTAGACCGAAATCCATCTGCATCTACTACTATTACTCCATGCCTCGACCGCTATCCAACATGCATCTTAAGGTATTAAGTTCATAACAAATAAAGTAATGCTTGGAGCATGATGACATAATGTATACAAAGTAAGACCAATTAATATGTTTGAAACCCGTCGTTTTACCCTTAGTAGCAACAATACAATACGGGCCTTGCGACTCCTCCTGTCACAAAGTAAAGACGCCGCAAGATTGAATCTACTACTGAGCACTTCTCCCACCGAAGACAAACCAATCTACTTGGACAAAGAAGACAGATAGATCAGAGAGAAATATAAGGCTATAAAATTGTAAAAGACTCAAATACTTTCAATGAATAATCTGATCATAAACCCATAATTCATCGGATCCCAACAAACACACCACGAGAATTAAATCGAATACATCTCCAGAGAGATTGTTGTATTGAAGATCAAAAAGCAAGAGAGAAAGCCATCTAGCTACTGCTATGGACTTGTAGGTCCCGTGGAAACTACTCACATATAATAACGGAGGCAACAAGGTTGATGAGGATTGCCTTCCCAATGGTTTCCCCCTTCGGTAGAGTACCGGAAAAGGCCTCCAAATGGGATCGCAGAATAACAGAGGCTTGCGGCGGGGATAAAATTGTTTTTGGTCTTGCTCTATTGGTTTCTGAATTTTAGGGAATTTATATGCCAAGAATTAGGGAAAACGGAGCCACGTAGGACCAACAAGCTCACACGACGTGCCACCTGAGCTCGTGACTCCCTTGAACATCGTCGGGTGCATCCCCAAATCTTCTACAGTCTCTTCTGGTCCAGAACAAATCACCGTAAAATTTCATCGTGTTTGGACTTTGTTTGGTATGATTTTTCTGCGAAACAAAGAAAGAGGCAAAGAACATAAACTGACACTTGGCACTAAGTTAATAGGTTAGTCCGTAAAAATGATATAAAATGACATATAAATCATATAAGATTGGTAATATAGTAGCATGAAACAACAAAAAAATATAGATACATTGGAGAAGCATCAAAGCCCAAGGGCTACAACTGGTACAGCTAACGAGAGGTGGAGCTAGGATTTCTCAAAGCCTAGGGCTAAAATACTAAGATGTTATATATAACATCAAATACCACACATACCAATGCATGTCAGGAATACACCACAAATTCACATAAAAACAAAATAGTAATTCATTATTGTCATGGGTATATTCGATCAAAAAAAGTTCACCAAAATGCATCATAGAAAATGTTTATACCAAATTAAATGAAGACTAGCTTCATTTGATGCCTTCGTTTCTTCAGCGAAAATAGTAGAAGGACCTATATCTGTAAACATAAAATTGAAATTTAAAATTATGACACTAGACATAGATTAAGCCAATTGTTTCGACAAATTTTAATAAAATAAAATTGTCCAAGTATTTCCTTCTTGGATTTCAGATTTCATGTTGCTAACAGAATGAAATTGATTGAAGTTATATATGTCAATGTCGCCAAAATAATTGAGTTCGCCTAGGGGAAATGATAGATGATACTGATTAGAAATTACCTATCCAATCGTTGGGTAGAGTGAGGCTGGAAGCAGAATAGGAAGCAACTAAGCAGATTGTCAGGGCACAGTGGGGCGAGGAGGAGCTGCTCTGCCTGGAGATTATGAGAGCGCCAAGCCCTCCTGGGCACATGTCGGTCCAATAATGCTAAACGTACAGATAGATACACCCAATTACACACTGACTAGGATTGTTTCTTTCTAACTAATCTCTGCCACCTTGATTTTTAGGGGGTGGGCTCCTTCTCCCCCTTTATCTCCAATAAAAATCCACCTGCCTGTAAAATCCCATAAACCTATGTATGTGTAGTATTACTCGGTCCGGTTCATAGGAAATTGACGAGGGATTGCCCCAGGCCCAATTCCAGCCCTAGAGCTAGCTCTTGTTTTTCCTGGAAAGACGGATAACCCCTGGGCTCTGCATCAAGTGATGCACATAGCCATATTTATTATATGACTCAACAAAAACAAATACATTGACCAGCCCAAAGCCACTTTCCAGACGATCTAAGTCGCTACGCCTACTAGCATGATGATGTGCCCTGGACACGCACCAACACACCATCTAATCCGGTGGTCCCAAGCCGCCCCACAACGAGCCGAGATCACCAACAGGTCTAGCAAACCCTCTATGCGCACCACATGTGCATGCTCCAAATCCGCTATTGTCATCTTCCATCATCCCAACTTCATGAGAGATCCACACATTGAACTTGCCAGGCCCAACTGTCGTCGATGTCATCATGATCCCAGATAGTGTCACCACCTTGCGCGTCCATCAAAACTCGTACGTCGCCGAGACCTCATTGCATCGCGCCGTCGAGACTCACTATCCCCGACGCGGTAGATGCCACACCGCACCACCTCCAGCACCAAGAAACATCCAAGTCCATCGTGCAGACCCTCCATCTCAACGCCCAAGACAGGGACTCCAAGGAGGTGACGACGCCATGGCGGCACGGCCGCCCATTCAAGAGGTACTAGGACTTTCACCCGGGCACAAACGACGGAGGGAGTAGGGGAGTTATCCTCGCCATCACCCCAAGGAGAGGAATGCCGCCTGAAGCATCATTGACTATGTGGCTACCGCCGTCGGCCAAAGGTCTCCCTTGGAAAAGGTATCACCCCAGCACCCACCGGGCCAGCTATCTATACCTTTGAGCACGGATGCCGGAGATCTGGCCAGCTGATGGGGAGAACTACGCACTAGGATGGTCCGCCTCAGATTTGACAAGAGGTGCACGGGGAACCATCTCACGCCACGATCGCCGTCCACCGGACCTCGCTACCCAACCTGCCAAGGAAAACCGTCGACCGATTCGACGAACGTCGACCTGCCGGCAGAAGGACGCTGCCCCCACCAATCAAGGCCTCCGCCTTAGATAACGCCTGGCCATGGGTCACCGCACGGGTGCTGTAATAACCGCGAGCTCTCCATGCAACCTTTTGGAGGCAAAAGCATCATGGTACTGTATATTTGTTGTTATCAACATATTTGAAATTGTCAAGAGAGTTGGTGAAAACAAAATATATATGTTTGATTCATCCGACTAGATATCAGAACAAGATAATTTTGGAAACCTACTATGTATTAGTATGGCTTTAATTTGTAAGCCATGAGAAATGCCCCGCTTCTTAAAAAATTATTCATAAGCATGAAAGTCTAAAAGTCAGTACAACGATCAGTTCAAATCAAGCCACACACTAAAACTGACAAATTGACAATTACTCTCTCCTTTCACTATTATAAGATTTCTTTGATACTTTCAGAAGGACTACATACGGATACGGATTTAAATGAGGCCAGTCCACCCTGCCTTCGATGGCCTTTGGGCCATGGAGGTGTGAAAAATCTCGGCTCTCCAACGGTGGGAGGGACCCAGATCTTGTTTCTACTCGTCGCTAGGCGGTCGATGGACCTAGTTGTAATTTTTACTACTTTACTATTCTTGGTACTGCAAAGATTGATTACGAATATATTACAGATTTCTCCCAAAAAAGTAAAACATTATGTATTTCTCTAAAGTATAAATACATAACCACGTCTATATGAAAGAGGATCCTCTCCCGTTCGGCAGCCTGCCGTTCTACCACTGACATGTGGGCCAGTTAGAAACCTGGCCCACATGTTAGCGGCCCAGCGTCATCTAGCGCACGGCAGAGGAGCCGTGTCCTGTCTATATACATCCTATTCGGGAAAAAAAGTGCTAGAACATCTTACAATAATGAACAGAGAGAGTAGCACTTAGTAAAATACAGAAAATACTAATATTTTCCCCAAGTCGTAGTGTACAATGGGCAAATCGCCTGTCACCGTGCATGCTTCTGTGTTTGGGCAAGAATTCTGACCAGGAATTCTTGATTGCTGCATCTGCAGACAAGGAACTAGCTTGGCAAATGCCAACGAATTAGACTACTACTGGTCTAATTTGACAAAACTTGGCAATCATTTCCATTTTTATACTAGTACTCCCTCCGTAAACTTTAGTAATCTATAAACGCTTTTATATTAGTTTACAGATGAAGTAGTTTCCAACTTCCAACAGAATCATACTCCCACTTATTTTGGGACTGAGGGAGTACTACAGAACTTGTGAGCAAATCCACACACTCCACAGCTACATTCCCTGACTCCCGGCGAAGCTGCGGCCTTCCGTATTCAGCCCGGAGGGAGATCATGGGCCAGAGCCACCGCCGACTCTTTCTCGTATCTTTGTCCGTGCTCCTCCTCACAGCCTCGGCCGTCGCCGCCGACAGCACGTTGACGCGGCGGAGTTCCATCGGCGGCGGCCAGAGGTTGGTCTCGCCGGAAGACGTCTTCCAGCTCGGTCTCTTTCCCCTCGCCAACGGCACCAAGTGGTACCTCGGCATATGGTTCACCGTCTCCCCGGCCGCCGTCATCTGGGTCGCCAACCGCGACCGCCCGCTCAACGCCTCGTCCTCCGGCACACTCGAGCTCAGCGGCCGAGGAGACCTCGTGCTCCTCGACGCCGCGAGGGACAACGAGACCGTCTGGTCGTCCAACACCTCGGCCGCGGCGCCGGCAGCGGTCGCGCAGCTCCGAGACAACGGCAACCTGGTGCTGGCGGACGCGGCCGGCGCCGTGGTGTGGCAGAGCTTCGAGCACCCGACCAACACGTTCGTGTCGGAGATGCGCTCCGGGAGGGACCTGAAGACCGGCGCGCTGTGGGCCCTCTCGTCGTGGCGCGGCGCCGACGACCCGTCCCCCGGCGACTTCCGGTACGTGATGGACACCAGCAGCGGCTCGCCGGAGCTGCACGTCTGGAGCAAGGGGCGCAAGACATACCGGACGGGACCCTGGAACGGGGCGTGGTTCAGCGGCATCCCGGAGATGACGACCTTCGAGGACATGTTCGAGTTCCGGTTCACCCACACCGCCGACGAGGTCTCCTACGTTTACCGCGACCGCGCCGGCTCGCCGGTGTCCCGCGTGGTTCTGAACGAGACCGGCGTCATGCAGCGCATGGTCTGGGACCAAGCGGCGGTGACGTGGAGCGTCTTCTGGTCGGGGCCGCGCGACCAGTGCGACCGCTACGGCCTGTGCGGCGCCTTCGGCGTCTGCAACGTGGTGGACGCCGTGGTGTGCGGCTGCGTCCGAGGGTTCCGGCCCAGCTCGCCGGCGGAGTGGCGCATGCGGAACGCGTCCAGCGGGTGCGCCCGCAGCACGCAGCTACAGTGCGGCGCGGGGGGTGGTGATGGGTTCTATACCCTGCGCGGCGTGAAGCTGCCGGAGACGCGCGGCAGCAGCGTGGACGCCGGGGCCTCGATTGACGAAGGTGCCTGTCCAACTGTTCGTGCACGGCGTACGCCGCGCCAGATATCCGTGGTGGCAACGGCGGGAGCGGGTGCATACAGTGGTTCGGCGAGCTGATGGACACCCGGTTCGTCGACGGCGGGCAGGATCTCTTCATCAGGCTGGCAATGTCTGACCTAGGTAAATACTCTAGTTTGCATGGGTCAATTCTTTTCAGTTCGAGAGATAAGTTTGAATGCCCGATAAAAATTGAATTTCCTTGCGCCCTAGAACCAAATAATTTGGCCAAAGTGATGTGTTCCAACTTCCGAGTTAATGGTATCATGTTTGCTATTAAGTTGGGCGCCTGAATTTTTTCGCCGCGCCAGTTGAATCCGGTGAAAAGAGGATGCGCAACCCTGAGGCGGAGTTTAGGGCGCCATGGCAAGGCCTCCGAGGGGAACAATCTGGAGCCGTGGGCGACACGGCAGTGGCGTCCTGAGTGGAGTGGAGTCAGAGGTTTAACGGGTTCAGGGTTGGGGTGGGATAGCCACCCTCAATTATGTTGTCACAGACTCATAGTGCCCATTATTTTATGGGCAATGCTACACCTACGAATGGTTTAACGTAATCGTTACATAATTAGATAGCTGGCAGGTTATGATTAGGGTTAGAGAGAAGGCGGCCCCACCCCGCTTAAAATGGGGGGGGGGGGGAGAGAAGTATTGATGGAAGGTTACGTAAGAGATTTACGTTAGTCTATGTAGGTGTAGGATTATCCTTATTTTATCTGTCTAGATTTATTTTTTCTAAACACAGTACAATCACAGACACTCATATATACTCATCTATTTGAATACACATGCACAATCTATCCCTATAAATTTAACCTTCGAAATTTTGAGGCCAGCACAATATCTTAAGATTGATGAAGTCAGCACCGCTCATCACATGGACGTTCTAAATTATTGCTCTTCCATGCTCTTGTTTGACTTTGCTTCTTCCCCTGCCAACCAGTTCCAACCATGGAATAGAAAATAGGCAGCTGGAGGTTGGTATTTCATCACTCTGCACAAAATAATTTGATTCAGAGAGAGAGAGAGAGAGAGAGAGAGAAACATATGAATAACCCCAAAATTTCAGGTCCACGACTCATCGGACATACGCAGTACTCTCTTATATAATCACCCAGTTGCATGCATAAAACAAACCAGTCCTCATATTCCACCTCACCAAGCTTGACTTCAACCACCGATTAGACATTAACAATTAATGTTGAAACTGAAGTCAGACTTGTGTCCATGCACAGAATTCTATTTTCAATAAATCACTGGTGTGTCCTTGTCGATCGCCTACCAGGACAAACATATTAAGCTCACACATTACGATCGATGCACCTACTAATAGTGGGTTACTAGCTAGTACATACATAATAAATCCCACAATTTTTCGACGATGCTGACAGTGCACCTGCATCTTAATTCAGAAACAGCCAAGAGCAAGAAGTTTCTCACTGTCATCGCAGTGGTGATAGCAGGGTTTGCATTGCTTCTGCTCTCACTTGGCCTCCTGATCTGGAGAAAGGTCCAGCAGCCCAGGACGGATGGTTAGTCAGAGGGTCCTTGGTGCAATATGCCTTTCAGGAAGATGATCTTCTGATACTATCATCTGATTGCTGACGCCCTTTTTGCAGTCGCCATGTTTGATGACATCATGAGGGGCGAGTGTCCGACGTACCACCTCGAAACCATGAGGTCTGCCACCGACGGGTTCCGTCCCAAGAACGAGATCGGGCGTGGTGGCTTCGGCATTGTGTACAAGGTGATACAGTGGTGCTTTGTGCATTGCAATCGTATTACAATCCGTGTACCATGTCAAGTTGATCGTTCGATCAACTCATCGCTTATTGGAGAGATTAAATATTTTATGTCCCTCCGTGATTCTTGTATTACTTATGTAAATCGTAACCAAAATAAGGTTAGTGGTAGCATCGCTAAATTTGCTTGTTCTGAAGGTAGAACCATGACTTGGTTTGGTTCAGGTCCTTCGATTGCTATGGATCTAGCTACGATTGATTGTAAGGTCCTTGTGAGTTGAGTAATACAGTATTTCACCCGCAAAAAATAAAAATAAAAATCAGAACTGTGGTCGATCCTATAAGCAGCAGTTGGATAAGAGTAGCTATTCCTGTAGTACTTGTGTGGAAAATTGGTGTCTGACTAACTCAAATGAATTTCTTAGGGTCAAATGCCAGATGGCCAGGAAGTTGCAGTGAAGAGGCTGTCGGCGGAGAACCGAGTGCAAGGCCTGAAAGAGTTCAAGAACGAGGTGGACCTGATCGCCAAGCTGCAGCACCGCAACCTCGTACGTCTTCTCGGCTGCTGCATCCACTGCTCTGATAGGATACTGGTCTACGAGTACATGAGCAACAAGAGCTTGGACACCTTTATTTTCAGTAAGTACGACGTTTCACTCACAGCAAAACAATTACCATTTCTGCTCGAGAAATTGCTACACTCAATTCTGTGAATTTGCCAACAGATCCAACGAGGCGCGCCACTTTGAGCTGGAAGACCAGGATGGACATCATCCTCGGGGTTGCCAGAGGGCTTGTCTACCTTCACCAGGACTCAAGGCACACGATGATCCATCGAGATCTCAAGGCGGCCAATGTTCTCCTTAATGAGGAGATGGTCGCCAAGATATCGGATTTTGGAATTGCGAAGCTGTTCAGCAGCAGCGGAGACAACAGTCAGGACTCCACCGTCACGGAAAGGATTGTTGGGACATAGTAAGATCTGCAACTTTGCATCACACACCAATGGTCAAGTACTATAATTTACCTCGACTTTTCATTTTGATAGCCAGCTTTTCTTACGGTTTTTTTATGGTGTCATGTGATGGCAGTGGTTACATGTCACCGGAGTATGCGATGGACGGCATTGTATCATTCATGCAGGACGTGTACAGCTTCGGTGTGCTGTTGCTGGAGATCGTCAGTGGCAGGAGGAACCAACGAAGTTTCAACCTCCAAAGGCGCTCAAACCTAAAGGACAGAACACAACCAAAAGATTGCAACAAAGCTAAAGAACATAAATAATCAAGCAAATATATGCAACAACACACTTGTTGTGCGTGGAATTGATTCCGAAGACATGATACAACTTTGGTTGCCAATTCGAGTTTCCTCATTGTGCTACCCAGTAGTTCAGTTCATAAGCGGTGTCTCTGGCTCAAGACGATCTCTGTTTTTGTTTCAAATTTGCAGCAGGTTTTAAGGGGTTATGATAGGAAACCACAGAGAAACATGCTAAAGAAATTTGATCTCCTAAGGTGAACCCAGAACCATTCCTGTTGAAATACTATGTTATAGACATGACTAAATCAGATGACTAGATGAGTGTAATGCTATCATATTGTTAGATATTCCTATCAGAACACTATCCCAAAAGACCAATCTAATAGGAATAGGAGAAATAATACACCTAACACATATCACTTATTTATTGTATTATACCTAGTTCAACATTCAGAAAACAAGCATTTTAGAAGTAAACAAAAGGAACTTGCTTACAGTTAACAAGGCGCGGATGAGAGCCCCAGATGGTCGATAGGAACGAGATTTTCCTTCATGTTTAGGTGAAATGTGTGCCGAAAAAGACTCTCTTTGAGCCTATGAGGAAGAACCACCGACAAATCATCATCAAACTTGGAGTTGGCCATTAGATTGCCCGATTTGTCAATAAAACAAATGGCCAAAACAGCTGACAACCACTTCTCTCTCCTCAGAAACCACCTTTGCCCACCTTTGCTCCTGGAAGCGCCTAATGTCCATTACTGGCAGATTGATTCAGTTCTAAAACGCCCAAATGTCATGCTGAGGATCCTGAAGCATGAAGATGCTCATCCCCGTCATGCCGTCCTTGCTGGTGGACACAGCAAGCTTGCCACCCATGTCAAACAAGTGCATAACATGGCGGGGGTTCGCCGCCGGCGGGATCATGTGCCGGAACGTCTCGGCCACGGTGTCGAACACCAGTATCTTGTGGTAGCGGACACCGAACAATTTTCTTCAGTGAGGTGCAGGCTGCCATTGAGAAGGACTGCTGCCCAGATATGTCCGGTCCTCCCCTCGCCTGCCAAGCCCGGGGAACCTGAAGACTGGCCTGAACATGGCGTCCCGGGCTCCCGGCCGTGGAGGGCGCGGAGGCGGGGCCGCGGGGGCAGAGGTGCTCACCGTAGGAGCTGGGAGCTCCGGCTGGCGGCCGTGGTGGTCGAGGAGGAACGCGGGGTCGGAGGCGAGGCGGCGCCAGGAGCGGCAGACGGCGCACACATTTGGGCGGGAGGCGGGCCAGGATCTCCTGCAGGATGACTTCCGGGGAACTGGCGGTTCTGTCCGGCCTGACCCTGCTCCATCTTCTCGGCGCGGTCGCCCGTCCGGCTTCTTCCTCGGCGGTGATGCGAGGCCCGGAGAAGAGCGGCATCGGTGACGGTGAGGTCAGGGTTGCGGCTGGTACGGCGAGCGGAGCGGCCGGCAATGGGGAGGACGAGCGGCGGCATGGATTGTCTCCGACCCACGGGCCACCACCAGTCAACTGGAGACGTCGTGTACTACCAAGCCCAACAGTACGACACCAGAGCACACGATGGAATGGTGGCCCACAAGAATAGTAGACTATGCGGGCAGCCCAGCCTCGTGTCGAGAGGTGGATCGCTCCTGGTGAGAATTCGGCAAACATAAATGTTGATGGAGGACTTTCACGCAATGGATGCATGGGCGCAGCTGCAGCTGCTTGTCGAGACAAGGATGACAAGTATCTAGGAGCCTCGGCAACGATCTTTGAAGGACTAGTTGATGCACCCAGTCTGGAAGCTTGTGCATGCAATGAAGCCCTCTTCCTCGCAAAGGATCTCAACGTATAACATTTGATAATAGCTTCAGATTGTATGCAGGTTGTCTTGAATATCAACCAGGGTGCGCAATCATCTTATTCCTTGATTCTAGATGAGATTAGAGAAAGAGTAAAGAATTTTGTTAAAGTTACTTTTCGGTTTGAGGTTAGGGAAGCGAATTATGAAGCTCATGCCTTGTCAAAGGCAGCTTCGTCGCTTTCGGAAGGTCGCCACATGTGGCTAGGGATCCCCAAACATTATTTGTATTCCGGATGTTTTGAACAATGAATAAAATCCCTAGTTCCCCTAAAAAAAGTTAGTAGACGGGGAGCAAGTAATCAAAGAGCGCTTGTTCGAGAGCCTCTCAAAGGTCACTTGATGTGAGGTTGATTGAGAGCGCGCTATTTGACGTGCTCTCAGCCGTCGCCACGTGTTAAGTTCTGGTGTTCCCTCCGATATTCTTTCTTTAAAAAAAATTCCGCACGTGTTTTTGGATTTTTAGATGTTTTTTTAAGGAATTGTTCGATTTTATTATTTTTCATGGGTCTTTCTTAGCTTTTGGACAAAAAAATTAAACAAACTTTTGCGCGAAAAAATGTGTTTTCTTTTTTTCCTTCCACAAGAGGCACGTGTTTACTTCCATCGGAAACGAAAAAAACATGTTTCCTTTCCTTTCGCGAGAGGCACGGGTTTGCTTCCGCGTTAGAAACGAAAAAACGCATTTTTATTTTTTTCCTTCCGTGAGAGGCACGGGTTTGCTTCCGCGTCGGAAACGAAAAAACACATTTTTATTTTTTCCTTCCGTGAGAGGCACGGGTTTGCTTCCGTGAGAGGCACGGTCGTGCCTCTTTCGGAAAGAAAAAAACATGTGCTCTGGTTTTTGGTCCGGTTTTTTCTTGAAAAAAAAAGATCGTCAAAACCAATCAACGTGGGATTTAGTTTTGAAGATCTCGACGTGGGAAATCCAAGGGTTCAAGATTTGGACGCATGGTTTAAGAGATAAAACATTTTGAATAAATGGATCTACGAAAAAAGAAAAAACTCCAGGTTGCGACAAGTGCTGCACATGCAGAGCGCCACTTGGAGGTGGGAGTGACCTTTGTAAATAGTGCTTCAAGTTATTTCGTACTAAACATAGCGTCAGCCCCTTGGCAGACTTCAAGCCCCTCATGCTCCAGAGCAAGTAATCACGGAGTACTCCTTCGGGAATCCACGCAAGGGTCACCTGGGGTGGGCTGGGAGCACGCCACTTGTCGTGGTCTTCTCCGCCACCACATGTCGTGCTCTGGGCACACCCTTTGGATATATTTTTTATTTTTCTGTACACGTTTTTAGCTTTTAGATGATTTATTTTGGTTTTCCCCTGTTTTTTTATGATTTGGACCAAAAAATAATTTTCCAAAAAAGTTGTGCGAAAAAACACATTTTTTTGATCCGCGAGAGGCACATATTTACTTCTTGTGAAGGCACGGATTTTCTTCCAAGTGTGGTACGGTCATACCTCTCGGAAAGAGAAAAAACATGTTTTTTTCTTTCGCAAGAGGCAAAAAATTACTTCTCATGGAGGCACGGATTTGCTTCCATGAGAGGCACGGTCGTGCCTCTAGGAAAGTAGAAGAAACGTCATTTTTTTTCCTTCGAAGAGGGGCACAAATTTACTTCTCGTGGATGCATGGATTTGCTTCCGCGAGAGGCACGGACGTGCCTCTAGGAAAAAATGTCATTTGCTTCCTTCTGCAAGAGGCACATATTTACTTCTCGTGGAGGCATGGATTTGCTTCCGCAAGAGGCACGATCGTGCCTCTCAAAAAGGAAAAAACATTCTACTGGTTCCTTTTTTGTGAAAAAAAAAGTTCATCGAAACCTATCAATATGAGATCTAGTTTTGAATCTCGAAGAGAGGAATTCAACGGTGAAAACAATTCGATATTTGGATGCACGGTTTGAGAGATAAAATGTTTTGAATAAAAAATCTATGAAAAAAGGGAACTCCCGGATTGTGATAAGTGGCACACATGCAATGTGACACTTTTTGGAACCTGGGAGGTGGGAGTGACCTTTGCACTCATGCTCTATTTGAATGCTGATATTCAAGGCGTTGTAATCGAATTGGCCCCAATATCAAATATCCCCGAATTAGATGTTGACATTGCACCCAAATTCTGGTGTTTGGATGTTCACATAATTGACTCTTGCAATTTGCATGCGAGGCTGAATTCCAAAGCTTCCTTGGATGGTCATTCTATACATTGAAATTGCTCATAGGATGAACATTGTACTATTTTGATGTAATTTTTGAACCAAATTCTATGCATTACCTGAATATTTTTTGAATGGTTACATTTCAAGGATATAACAAGAGCACTTATATAATGGCGGCACTTACACATATAAAATATTACTTGAACAAAAAAGGGCTTCACTAGCACTTATACAATAACAACTTTTTCTTCCACAACCAAATACACACTATCACGAGGTGCTCTCTGTGAGATAAAGTATGCCATCTCGAGAACTACACAATAATTAAGTAATTATGCATCAATTTGTACAACATATCAATCAATAAATTGTGTATTCAATCAAGCATTGGAATGACCGAAAGCAAAGTTTGTATCAACATCACACATCTAACAGACCAACATCACACACAAACCAAATCAAATACTTCCGATCCGCATGCTGGAGCATGGAGTAGAATGAAAGCAAAAGATAAAAGAAGTATAATAATTTATGGCCATATGGAATAGTACTTCTCATCATCTCCTTCTTCTTCTAGCATCCTCCAGGCACCATAATCCTCTTGCATTCTAAAGAAAGGAAGTTGACAAATGTTCTCCTGAAAGCGAAAGGGAGTAATACGCATGCGGTTGTCTTCATCTTCATTGCACTCCATCTTTCCAAGAAACTTACCACTAATGTCACAATGCAGAAAACATCCAGGAAACTCGATCAACATCTCATGCCCATTGAGTGTAGCAATCTTGCGTAGAGTTCTCTTCCTTAAACTAAGTGGTGGTGATGCCTTCAATGTCATCAAGTCGATATGGTACATTAAGGTCCAAACATCGGCTTTGTAGTCATGCATAACATAAATATCTAAAATGATGCCATCATGACTGCCGCACATAGAAAGCACATCGTCCAACTCCAACAATGAAATCCAATGGTACTGACCGGGAGGACGATACAAACACGAAAATGTCTCACTCATGGTGTCGAACACCAATATGTTGTTGGATCCATATGTACTATAATGCCTTCCGAATACCCAATGAAGGTTGCAACGGTAGAGGATCGATGTATTGTAAGAACATGTGAAACCATCCATCATCTCTTCTTGCAATGGTGGTTGTTCAATAGGCCTTCGCTCGTTGGCTCCCACTGTGATGATGTAGAAACCAAATGTAGTGAAAAGATCTGCATTCATTGTACAGATCGAGTAATGTATGTGATATCCTCCAGATGGTCGATGCTTGTAGAAGCAAGCAACGCGAGTTCTTGTAATCGACATATCATGTTCATGAAGCAGTGGTAGAGGAGCACGTTGGCGGGTAATTCGATTGCATACGGAAAAAATCCCCTCCTCATGATGGAAGGAGATGACGAGGAGGCCATCACAAGAAGCATGGATCACCAAGTTGTCTTTGTAGGGGTTGGGGCGTAGGATGGTCCGACGAGAAAGCTCGTGATTGGTGGCATCAGTACTAGTATCACAAAATGCAAAGAGATGACGATCAAACACTTCTCCAGTACGCTTGATATGCTCCATGTTTGGGAGTGATGGCTGGTGGTTGTGGTGAGCGAGCAGGAATTTTTCGGCGGAAGTGTCATGATGCCAAGACTTGCGGACAATCCGACATCGGAGGATGTCCTCTGCCGGTGGCCTCACTAGTATCTCTTCAATGATGATTGATTCAGGCAAGTCATTGACAATAGTCTTGTCGCCGGTGCTCTGCATGGTGGCTGATTGTTGGTGTTTTGTCTGAAAAGAGGTAAAGGTTAATACTAATGAGGTAGCTGAGAAGTGTGGTACTTACCAAAAATATATATTTTATTTAGTATTTAAAAAAACAGTGAAAGCATTGAAGTGCACATAAATTTGAGACAAATTCAAACACGCTTAAACGATCTATGAAATTTCTTTGATCTTTGATTTGAATTGAGTTAATGATAATACAAAAACTATGCGAGCTAGTCAAAGTGAAAACAAAAATATTAAAATTTGGGAAATGTCCGCCAAACTAATAGATTCAACAACCCATGGTGGAGCACCTCGGCAAATTGACTTCTTAGGAAAGTAAGTAAGCTCCGAAAAGGACACATAGAAGTGAGATAGTTTATGCCTTTTATGGTACATATGGAGGAGGAAGATAGTGTAGAAAATGACTTTGGAGTCATCGTAATGGCTACATGATTATTTTGTGTTGTATCTAGAGCAAGGATTTCGTTTTTCATTTGTGAATTTTTTCACGTATGAACAAGATGTCCGAAATTCGGTCATTTATTAAAATTCGTATGAAATAACAAAATCAAAATTTTGAATTTTGAAAAATATGGCTGAAAATTAAACAAAATTTGAGTGAAAAACTGAAACCACACGTTGCTACCCAGATAGTTGGTGACTAATTCCAAAAAGAATATGTGAACTATTCTGAAGTAGAAGAATGGAAGATCTGACATAAATAAAATATTATCAAATGAAAGGAACTTCAAGAAACTAGAATATCTAGGCAGGCAAATCACAGCGGGCACAAAATCTGAAATTCAACTAACTTCTAACAACGATTTCCTTCCATGTTGTTCCTGCTCCATGCCCTACCACTGTCAACATGTTCGCCTCGTGCAAGGTTATGGATGCGGGGGGGGGGGGGTGAGCACTGGTAGAAAAAGGGCCTACAGTCCCGGTTCCTGAACCGGGACTAAAGTGTCGGTACTAATGCCCCGACCCTTTAGTCCCGGTTCAATCCAGAATCGGGACTAAAGGGCACGGCCACGTGGAGCTCCACCTTTAGTCCCGGTTGGTAACACCAACCGGGACTAAAGGAAATTTTATGATATTTTTTTGAAATTTTTTTTTGAATTTTTTTTTTGATTTTCAAATTTCTGAATTATTTTAACCTCTAGTCTGTAATCACCACCCCTCATCACTTCTCAATTTATCCTCTAATCACCCCTCATCATTCCAAATCATCTAACTTCCCGAACGGTCACCCATACTCCCACTCCCCCAGCCTGAGCACGCTTAACTTCCGGGTTCTATTCTCCCTCGCTCCAAGTCTGCACTTGTTGTTTTCCTGACAATAGTAAGATGTCAATCCTATTAACCTTCAGGAATTTTGCTTGAGCATGAAGTGACACATTTCACTGTTTGAGTTTGAAACTATTATTTTAAAAAACAATAATTATTTAGTAACACTAATATTTCTTGAATAATTAGTTTGACCATTGTTTGACCATAGTTTGACCACAGTTTGACCAGATTTGACCAAAATTGAAATAACTAAAATAATTATTTAGTAACACTAATATTCTAGAATAATTAGTTTGACCATTGTTTGACCACAGTATGCCCACTGTTTGAATATTTTTCGATTTTTTCCACTCTAGATCTTAAAAGCCTCGTAACTTTTTTTCTATTAGGTTTTTGAGGATTTTGCAAATGTTTAACGGGGTTCCCCCGGTTAAATTCCGATGTCACTTTTCGAGTAGATGATTTTTCATATAAAGAACTTTTTCATCCGAATTAGTATGCAAAAGTTATGCCCATTTTTACAAATTTCAGAGAGATTTTGCAAATAAAGTCAAAATTCACATTTGCAAATTTTCCCAACAACTAGACCACATATCACATGAGAAACTTATTTTCTTTTATTTTTTTTGACATTTCCATCATTTTCTTTTATTTTTTAAAGACTGAAAAGGCGATCCAGGGGGGTAGAGTTTGAAAATGGGACCTTTAGTACCGGTTCGTGGCACGAACCGGGACTAAAGGTCTCAACCCCATTAGTCCCGGTTCGTGCCTCAAACCAGGACTAAAGGTCTAATCTTTAGTTTAGTCCCGGTTTGAGGCACGAACCGGGACTAAAGGTCATCGCACCCTTTAGTCCCGGTTCATGTCTTAAACCGGGACTAAAGGGCCCGAGTGAACCGGGACTAATGCCTTAGCCGCACGAACCGGGACCAATGCTCACATTAGTCCCGGTTCGTGACTGAACCGGGACTAATGTGAATATTGCCCCATGACCATATCCCTATTTTCTACTAGTGGAGGCGGGACCTGGATTACCCTGGCAAAGCTGCGTGGAACGCCTTCCGTAGCGAGCCGCATCTGCCTATGCGCAGTGGCGGCGCTGAATAGAGAGGATGAGTGGGGGTGAGGGTGAAGGAAATATGCCCTAGAGGCAATAATAAAGTTATTATTTATTTCCTTATTTCATGATAAATGTTTATTATTCATGCTAGAATTGTATTAACCGGAAACATAATACATGTGTGAATACATAGACAAACAGAGTGTCACTAGTATGCCTCTACTTGACTAGCTCGTTAATCAAAGATGGTTATGTTTCCTAACCATGGACAAAGAGTTGTTATTTGATTAACGAGATCACATCATTAGTTGAATGATCTGATTGACATGACCCATTCCATTAGCTTAGCACCCCGATCGTTTAGTATGTTGCTATTGCTTTCTTCATGACTTATACATGTTCCTATGACTATGAGATTATGAAACTCCCGTTTGCCGGAGGAACACTTTGTGTGCTACCAAACGTCACAACGTAAATGGGTGATTATAAAGGAGCTCTACAGGTGTCTCCAAAGGTAGATGTTGGGTTGGCGTATTTTGAGATTAGGATTTGTCACTCCGATTGGCGGAGAGGTATCTCTGGGCCCTCTCGGTAATACACATCACATAAGCCTTGCAAGCATTGCAACCAATGAGTTAGTTGCGAGATGATGTATTACAGAACGAGTAAAGAGACTTGTCGGTAACGAGATTGAACTAGGTATTGGATACCGACGATCGAATCTCGGGCAAGTAACATACCGATGACAAAGGGAACAACGTATGTTGTTATGCGGTCTGACTGATAAAGATCTTTGTAGAATATGTAGGAGACAATATGGGCATCCAGGTCCCGCTATTGGTTATTGACCGGAGATTTGTCTCAGTCATGTCTACATTGTTCTCGAACTGTAGGGTCCGCACGCTTAACGTTACGATGACAGTTATTATGAGTTTATGCATTTTGATGTACCGAAGTTAGTTCGGAGTCCGGATGTGATCACGGACATGACGAGGAGTCTTGAAATGGTCGAGACATAAACATTGATATATTGGAAGCCTATGTTTGGATATCGGAAGTGTTCCGGGTGAAATCGGGATTTTACCGGAGTACCGGGAGGTTACCGGAACCCCCCGGGAGCCATATGGGCCTTAGTGGGCTTTAGTGGAAAGGTGAAAGGGGCAGCCCAAGGTGGGCTGCGCGCCTCCCCCCTCCCCTAGTCCTATTAGGACAAGGAGAGGTGGCCGGCCCCCCTCTCTCTCTCTCTTTCCCCCTTGGGGAATCCTAGTCCAACTAGGATTGGGGGGGGGGGGTAGTCCTACTCCCGGTAGGAGTAGGACTCCTCCTGTGCCCTCCTCCTGACCGGCCACACCCTCCCCCTTGGCTCCTTTATATACGGAGGCAGGGGGCACCTCTAGACACACAAGTTGATCATTGAGATCGTTCCTTAGCCGTGTGCGGTGCCCCCTGCCACCATATTCCACCTCGATCATATTGTTGTAATGCTTAGGCGAAGCCCTGCGTCGGTAGAACATCAAGATCGTCATCACGCCGTCGTGCTGACGGAACTCCTCCCCGAAGCTTTGCTGGATCGGAGCCCGGGGATCGTCATCGAGCTGTACGTGTGCTAAGAACTCGGAGGTGCCGGAGTAACGGTGCTTAGATTGGTCGGATCGGGAAGACGTACAACTACTTCCTCTACGTTGCGTCAACGCTTCCGCAGTCGGTCTGCGTGGGTACGTAGACAACACTCTCCCCTCTCGTTGCTATGCATCACCATGATCTTCAGTGTGCATAGGAATTTTTTTGAAATTACTACGAAACCCAACAGAGGGAGTCCTGGATTAGGGGGTATCCGGACAGCCGGACTATATCCTTTGGCCGGACTGTTGGATTATGAAGATACAAGATTGAAGACTTCGTCTCGTGTCCGGAGGGGACTCTCCTTGGCATGGAAGGCAAGCTTCGCGATACGGATATGTAGATCTCCTCCCTTTGTAACCGACTCTGTGTAACCCTAGCACCCTCCGCTGTCTATATAAACCGGTGGGTTTAGTCCGTAGGACAACAACAATCTTACCATAGGCTAGCTTCTAGGGTTTAGCCTCTACGATCTTGTGGTAGATCAACTCTTGTACTACTCATATCATCAAGATCAGTCAAGCAGGAAGTAGGGTATTACCTCCATAGAGAGGGCCCGAACCTGGGTAAACATCGTGTCCACTGCCTCCTGTTACCATCCGCCTTAGACACACAGTTCGGGAACCCTACCCGAGATCTGCCGGTTTTGACACCGACATTGGTGCTTTCATTGAGAGTTCCACTGTGCCGTCACCGTAAGGAAGGATGCCTCATCTCGTTGTCAAGGACAGTGTCACCTCTAGGGGAGCCCTGGCTGTCGGCCAAACTCTCCGGCTAGGCGGTTTCGTCATGACCGCCCGTTCGGCTGCTGCGCCGACGATGACTTCTCTGGTCATCGAAAACAGCCTCCACGTCAGCTCGGAACTTGCCGAGCAGATGGATCCAATAGAGCTCTCCTCCCTAAACGAGCTCTTGGATCGCATCGCCGCTTTGGGAGTCGCTACGGACTATGATCGGATTGGGCTTAAACCTGACCAAAGGGAGATTAACTCTTCGCCGGTGACCCATCAGGTAGTGTTGGTGGAGGAACAATGCGGCAATTCTTCCTCTATCTTGAGGACAAACTATGTCCGGATTCCAGAGCTCTCCGAGCCGAATACCCGTCTACGGAAGGACATCGCCCAAGCCTCGAACCTAGAATCAGGCAGTGGGCCAGACCTATCGGGCGACATCCCGGAGCCCGACCTTCCAAGATCGGAAACTCCCATGCCCCTAGGTCTCAGATCGGGTCAGGGGCCAGACTCAAATCCGCCCACCCACCCAGATACAGGCGATCTCTCCCACATTAGACAGGAGCCCCAGGAAACAGTACATCACTATTGGGCCAGATTCCTCCTTGTAATGAACAAGGTCAAGGACTGTGGCGAGGAAGATGCAATCTCATTCTTATGCAATAATTGCACGGACAAAGGAATCCTTAATGCCATAAACCGCCAGAACATAGCACACTTCGCTGACTTGGCGGCCATAGTACGGAAGTACTGTGCGATGGAAAGTGCCTGGAAAACCGAAATAAAATTTTGGGATATATCCGGCTCTGACTAAACACCCAGTCCGAATTAAAAGGGTGCATCCTCGTAGGTCACCCGATTCAATTGCAAAAAAGCAAAAGCCCACTACAGGGCATGGAACCGTATTGGAGGGATGGCTTAACGGACCCTACAAAGCAGCCTCCATCGGGGCACAGTTAAACCCCACCGTGGACGCCGCACTACGGGAGTTCCTGCGTGAGAACTGGGATATATTTTCCTGGCACCCATCAGATATGCCAGGAATCCCACGCAGGCTGGCCGAACACAGCCTTAACATTCTAAAAGGATTCAAGCCGGTCAAGCAGACTCTTCGGCATTTCTCTGAATCTAAGCGACGAGCTATGGGAGAGGAGCTAGCCAAGTTATTGGAGGCCGGATTCATCAGAGAAATAAAACACCCGGACTGGCTAGCAAACCTGATGATGGTACCAAAGAAGGACAAATCCTGGCGCTTATTGCGTCGATTTCAAGGACCTCAACAAGGCTTGCCCAAAGGATCCCTTCCCCCTCCCCCGCATTGATCAAATTATCGACGCTACCACAGGACACGACTCATTGTGCTTCCTCGACGCATACTCCGGCTACCACAAAATTAAGATGGTGGAGTCTGACCAAGCCGCAATGACATTTATGACGCCATATGGCCCCTTCTGTTTTAATACAATGCCTTTTGGGCTTAAAAACGCCGGTGCAACGTATAAACGCACATGATTCAGACATGCCTGGAAAAGCAGATCGGCAAAACAGTGGAGGCATATGTAGACGATGTGGTCGTTAAAACCAAACACGTTGACTCTTTAATAGATGACTTGAGGCTCACGTTCGACAATCTCCGAACATACGACATCATGCTCAACCCGGAAAAATGCGTCTTCGGCGTACCCGCCGGAAAGCTCCTGGGTTACATCGTCTCCAGTAGAGGAATTGAAGAAAATCCGACTAAAATCCGAGCCCTGTAAGAGTTGGCCATCCCAACTGACCTCAAGCAAATCCAGAAATTAACTGGATGCGTGGTGGCCCTAAGCCGCTTTATCTCTGGCTTAGGAGAAAAGGTGTTACCGCTTTATCGCCTCCTTTGGCGCACCGAACACTTCGAGTGGACGGACGTGGCCATGACCAGACTGGAAGAAATAAAGGCCATTCTGGCCACCAACCCAATCCTGGCCGTGCAAAGCGTCGGCGAACCAATGCTGCTGTACATAGCGGAAACTCATCAAGTTGTAAGCGCAGTGCTCGTCGTCGAACGATAAACGGACGGACACAAGTTCCCCCTTCAAAAGCCGGTATATTATGTATCCATTGTCCTCACTCCGTGCAAATCACGGTACCCGCATTATCAGAAGATAGCATATGCGGTATTCATGGCATCCTGGAAGCTACGACACTACTTTCAAGAATGTTCAATTACAGTGGCCTCGGAAGTGCCACTGAATGACATAATAAACAACCGCGACGCCACGGGCCGGATTGCCAAATGGGCCATTGAGCTCCTCCCATTCGACATAACATATAAACCTCGGCGAGCCATTAAGTCGCAGGTATTGGCCGATTTTGTCCCCGAATGGACAGAGGCCGAACTCCCTAAAGAGTACAGCGCATACTCCAATTGGATTATGCACTTCAACGGCTCTAAAATGCTGGCTGGTCTGGGGGCTGGCGTCATCCTGACATCCCCTACCGGAGATACAGTCCAATATGTACTCCAAATACTGTACACAGACTCCAACAATGCAGCTGAATACGAGGCCCTGCTACACGGTCTCCGGATGGCAGTTTCCATGGGCATTCGACGCCTGGAGGTGCGTGGGGACTTGAACCTCGCAATATCCCAAATAAATGGAGACTTCAACGCTAAAGATCCGAAAATGGCGGCTTATCGCAATGTCGTCCTCAAGATGTCAGCTCGGTTCGAGGGGCTCGAATTCCACCATGTGGCTCGGGAAAACAATCAGGCGGCGGATATCCTCGCCCGTATCGGTGTTAAGCACGATACGGTCCCACCCAACATCTTCTTGGAGAGGCTGTTTAAGCCATCCGTGGTATGGGAAGGGGACACCGGCAACAACAGTCCGGACCCGGCTACAACGCCAGATACCTAACACTCTGACATAATCGGTGGCTCCGCCACCGAAATAACACCTTCAGCCCACATAATAATGGCCGTCATCGTCGCATGGACTGAACCATTCCTGGCCTACCTAACCAGGCAGGAACTTCCCGAGGACCAAAATTGTCAGGACCGGATTTTCAGGGTATTAATTTCCCAAAAGAGGCCCTTGTGCTCACCAGCCCCACGATTACTGTTAGCCGATAAGGCACCAACTTGTTACAGAAACTCCAAGCAAAATACAAGATATGTAGTACAAGACCATTCTGGCCTATGAGCACAACGAGTGGTTTTTAGTGGTTGATGGCGGAAGAGGTTTGCGGATCATCAGCGTCTATGGGACTCCATTCCCACAGGAACAGCTGACCAGGGTAAGTCCTATCTTCGGGAGGCCGCTATCTCCATTTGCGTAGGTTCCGGGGCTGTCATCGCAACATTCCTTTCCATGCAAGAAATCTGGCCAAGACAATAGCCAGGGACAAGCCAGTGAGTACTTTGAATGTACTCACAAACATTATGAACACAGGTATAATATAACAATGATAATCATGCTCTGAAATATGCCATGATCACTACGTCAGTCACAAAATCAGATATATGATGCACACAAACAAGTTAATCATATAGAACATGAACAATAACCCGAGGGATGAAATAAAGTACACCGATCGGGTGTCTGAAGCGACGCCTCGAAAGGATAATAATATAAAGCATGCCTCAGTCGGGCGTCTGTGCGACACCACATAAAGGGCTTATATATAAAAGAAATAACAAGCATGCCACAGTCGGGCGTCTGTGCGACACCATAGAAAGGGCTTATATATAAAAGGAATAACAAGCATGCCATAGTCGGGCGGCTGAGCGACACCACATTAAGGGCTTATATATAAAAGGAATAACAAGCATGCCACAGTCGGGCGTCTGTGCGACACCACATAAAGGGCTTATATATAAACATAATCCCAGTGAATACCCCAGAGGTAGAACCGTCCCAGGGATACTTATTAATTCAAATAATACAAATGGTTAATCCACAATAATAATCATAATCATCATATGTCACAAGTCATAATCAATGTTCTGGTTTAGTAGTTTCTCCTTCGAAGACCGACACTAAGACCGACACTTGACCCATCCCAGACTGTAGTCCTTAACCATGGACACGGCTATTCGAATAGGTTTAATCTCTGCATAGGGTGTACTCTTTACCCACTAGCAACGGATTCCTTTAGTCCATCGGGACTAATTCCGTCCACGGTCTTTTGATTGAAAACACACCTGACCGCACACACCAGCCTAACTTACCGGTGTATGGAATCACCCTTGACACTTGTTAAGCAAAACTCTAAGTGGGGAGGCTACAACCTCGACTAGCATGGGATCACAAAATTTATACCGCGCGCAAACTAGGGGAGCTACCCCTTCGGCTACAACCGAAACACCCATGCCCCCGGACCAGGTGGCACGCCTACCGAATGCAGCCGGTATCTTCCACCATGGCCTCTCTGTACGGTGTGTGCTAGGAAAGGGGTTGACAATTTACTGAACCGTACCCTACCTATGGCAGGGACAAGTGGTAGTACGAAACAAGTATGGGGTTTACCGGAACAAGACTCGATCTATGGTCGACTCAGGAGGTTTAGGCATTCCCTGCATGATTAGCATAACAAATATATTTCAATCCAACAGACAGAATCACCACCCATCATACCTCATCATGCCATACCGGACACAACTGTCTCGACGAGGAACTGGAGACAAGCATCGTGTCTACCCAAGACAGAGGCTTTCCCGGTTTCCTTTCGGTAGGCATGAAGGCTATATGAGGGTGACTACTATCACAACATATCAAAGTTCAAAAGCACGGAATCATCGATATGCACTTATGAGTAGGATCATATCCTCCCAATAAATAACAGATATTCCGAGGCAAGATGGTGTTGTAACCGAATCAAACAACACACGACAATATTATGCCAGGGTTCAGAATGCTTGCCTTCAAGGTGTGGAGAGGTGAGGAGCTCTCCAAAACTTTTGAAAGTTATATCTCCCCTCCATTTCCTATTTTCAAAATATTTTAATTACCACACAATTCCAAAACAGTACATAAAAGTTGTTTGGAAAATTTCGAAATAAATACAAAAATAAACTAGATGAAATTTGAGAAATAACAGAAAAATAATCAAGTCATTTGGAGTTCATATGATTTTCCTATGGATTTACTAAGCTGGAATAATCAAGGAACTAGACTATTTATTAGATCCGGCAAAAACTAGGCTTAGGCAAAATGTTGACCCTATCCGGATAAATAGAGCATGATTTTAGGAGTAGGCAGAAATTTGAATCTTAGAATTCGGATGTGAAATGGCTTCTGTGGAATTACTTGAAATCTGCTGGAAAAGAAAAAGGAAACAGAGCTTACTTTGATGGGCTGAGCAGAAACGTGCCCTAGCGCAGTATAGCCGCTTAGCGTTACTGGGCCAAGCCCAATCGCTCGGCGCGCGGAAGGGCTACGACGTCAAAAGCGTATTCAGTGGAAAGCACTTTACACGCAGAAAAGCAACTCCGACGGAACCCGTATCCACTTATCCACATGGCGAGGGTTACGGGTCACTGACCGTGGGCCTGCCTGGCACACTGGTCAGGTTTGACTGGTCGCCGTGCGCGCCGTCTCCTCGGGTCGTACAGAGGCGGCACTCCGGCGATGCTCGCCGGCGAACGGCGACATCATTCGAGAAACCGAGGCCATCCGCGGGCTCAGGGGGTCGAGGCGGTCCCTTCGGTGGTCGCTATGGTCCCTGGGGTGGACGGAGTCGCCGGCGGCGAGCTCCGCGGCGGAGGAGGCTTCAGTGGATTTAGGGGCTCGGGCTATGGTGGTTCCTGGCTGCGTTTGAGGGGCTGGGCAGCTCCGCACGATCAAGTGGAGTCGTACGGTGGTGTTGGGATGGCAGGGGAGGCTTTGGTTGTGCCGGAATGAACCAGAACGAGGCGGCGACCAAGCTGACCGGAGATGGAGAGGACTGCCTCCCTCTCCTCGATTGTTGGCTAAGGGGGCACTAGGAGGATGGTATGAGGCTGCCTGAGGGACTGGACGTGCTCGGGGGCTTCTTATATAGCGTAGCCATGTCGGTTCGTGGCGGCCGTGGATAGGATCGCCGGCAAACCGCTGTTCTGTAGCGGGCAGGGCGACGTGGCGGGGCTGGGGATGGCGGAAGAAGCTAGCTGACGAGCGGGTTCTGCACCAGGGGCGAGCTGGCGCGTGCGCATGGCTTGGGCGGCGCCATCCACGGCAGGAACCCACTGTGGCCGGCCGCTAGCCGCCATGGCCGACCTGACGATGGCGCGGTGGGGTTCTAGGGGCAGCTTGGAATGTTCTGGTGAGTGGATGAGGCCGGGGTGTGGCTCTGCAGGCGAGCAAGGGCCAGGGGCGTGACGCGGCGGCTCGGGCGCACGCACGTGCAAAACGCACGCTCTGGGCACGCCCAGCGCACGCACACTCTGTGTTTGCTGAAAAGCCAGCGTGTGCTAGAGGGCATAGGAGAGGCTGGTGACCAACAGATCTAGGCTAGTGGTAGCTGGGATGCTAGTGGACATGCTCGTTTGGCTGCTGTGGCAAGTCTGTAATGCAAACTTATGAGCATGTCAATTCTGTTCATGAACTCAAGGTGTTCGACAGAATGTCAGGAGCCTCTAGGCATCCCCTCTAGTGGCCAAAGACTCCAGGTTGGGGTCTCTTTGGATGATAAAGAGGGTGGTAAGGTCAGTTGGGCAAAACTAGAAACTTGTTAATGCAAGATTTTAAGAAAACCAATTCTAGACAGAAAGTTAAGGGAATCATTTCATGTACCAAACATGCTCCAATGGGTCCAACCTCCCGGACTTAAGGGTTTTGTATGGTGTACTACAAGCAGGAGAAAGCTCATGGTCACTAGAGCAAAATTGAATAGGGATGCAGTAGAAAACACCTAACTGGGCTAGAATGAAGATGAGGTTGATTCACTCAAATTTTTCAAAGAACATCAATGGGTTTTTGCATAAAGTTGAATTACATACTACTACTAACATCCCACAATTTTGGTGGAGGTTTTAAAGAAATATTTAAATAGGTTGTAGTGCAAAATTGCCCACTGGACCAGATTTGAATGAAAGATATTTTTGCATAAAAGTGATTTAAAAACATCACATGTCATCCCCAAATTTTGGTTGGAATTTTAAATAAATTTATCAAAGGGTTGTAGTGCAAATAGAGCTCCAAAATTTAAGAAAAACCACTGTAAGGAATAGAGCTCAGAGAGAAATAATTATGCAAATAAATCCACTGATAATAGAAATTTTTTCTTGAGGGAAAAAACAAGTCCAATAATACATTTGGAAAGTTTTCACTTGGGGTAAAAACTCCATAAAAATCAAAGAAGGGAGTGGTACTGAAATCAAAGAAAAACCAAAAAATGAAAAATCTAATTTCCTGGCAAGATTTTAATAAACAAATCATGTTTGAAATTTTGGGGTGTCACAAAAATGAGGCACGCTGCATTGTGCGGCGATCTAAAGCTTACAAAGTCCATGAGGGAGAGCTTTATAAGAAAAGCACCACCGGAGTCCTTCAAAGGTGCATCTCCGAAGAGGAAGGGCGGAAGCTTCTGGCAGAAATCCATGCCGGACTCGGTGGCCACCACGCTGCAGCCCGGGCCCTCGTAAGTAAGGCCTTCGGTACAGGATACTATTGGCCGACGGCCCGGGCGGATGCTCAGGACTTGGTCCAACGTTGCGTCGGTTGGCAGCTTTTTGCAAACCAAAGCCATATGGCGCCCGTTGCCCTACAAACAATCGACATAACCTGGCCTTTCGCGGTCTGGGGGCTGGACATGGTCGGACCCCTTAAAGGGGGAACCCATAAGAAAAAATACTTACTGGTCATGGTGGATAAATTCACCAAATGGATAGAAGCCAAACCTGTTAAAACGGCCGAATCCGGACCGATGATAGACTTCATATCTGGGGTTGTACACCGTTATGGCATTCCCCACGGCATCATCACTGACAATGGCACGAACTTCACTGCCGACGAGGTAAAACTATGGTGCAGCAACATGGGCATCAAGCTCGATTATGCTTCTGTCTATCACCCACAAACTAACAGTCAAGTTGAGAGAGCAAATGGTCTTATCATGAGCGGCATCAAACCCATATTAGTGCGGTCCTTAAAGAAATCTAACACGCACTGGGTAGAGGAGCTCGACTCCGTACTCTGGGTGCTGCGGACCACGCCGAATCGCACTACCGGATACACACCGTTCTTTATGGTGTACGGCGCAGAGGTGGTTCTGCCCTACGATATAATTCATGACTCACCTCGAGTGCGCATGTATGAAGAAAGAGAGGCCGAGCTCGATCGGCAGGACAGTTTGGACGCCCTCGAGGAGGAGCGTGACGTGGCAAAAGCCTGTTCCGCATTCTATCAGCAACATGCTAGAAGATACCAAAGCAGAGAAGTACGGGCCAAAACTTATAATATTGGCGAACTCGTTCTACGCCTACCGGAGAAGAAAAAGGACAAGCTCAAGCCCAAATGGGAAGGTCCCTTCGTTATTGACCAGGTTCTGACCGGTGGAGCGTACCGTCTGCGGGATGCATCGGACAATCGACTCGAGCCAAATCCATGGAACGCAGCCAGACTCCGAAGATTCTATGCCTAGTGCCGGACTTCGTGTTTGTCTCCTTACCTCTGTCAAATTTTTATACACTCATTATCTGTCTTTTCTTTCTTTCTTTCTTCCCCTTTTTCTTTCAAGGCCTTAATAGGCTAAAATGTGTTTTGACTACACAATTTTGACGCGCTAGCTGCGCTCATGATACCTAGGGGCTTCTTACGTAGAAGCTTAATTATTTTACTAGGCCTCACGCCCTGCACATGTGTTATTCTTCTGCATGTACCTTATTTCGCCATTATATGCATCGATATGACTTAAGTTTTGGCCAAGCTGGGTTGCCTGGCTCTTGTATTTATGCCCTACGTTCCCGTTAATTCGGCTAGGGCATAAGGGGAGCACCTCTGCGATTGTTACTGCCGGGTCAGCCGGTTGTGTACCTCAGACTGGGTGAAGCCGAAAATTAGCGTTCTTAAGGGACTATTCGGTCGGTGAACAAAAGATGAATTTTATTTATTTTTGATACACGCCCCAGTTGTTTTTTGTCCGCGTCTCTTCTCGCAGTCCGGACATACACATTAGGGCATGCGTACTCAGGGAAAGGAACCCTTAACGGAACTATTCTCCCTGGAAGATGTTTCTTACTATACATGTAATATAACATAACTAGTTGGGTACTTGTCTGTTCAAGCACTTATGACCCCTATGCCTGGTTTCCACGCATACACCGGTTTTTATATAGCTGAGCGGGTATTTGGATACACTCTGGACTATTGGGTCCCGAGGTCGAAGCAAAAAGGTCCGCCATGACAAATGAATTCCAATCCGGCTAGCGACAATCTACATGTCATTTAAATTACACAGTCACTTAGACTGACTAAATTCTTCTTCTATACCATCCAACAGGCTGTCTAGCCTACAATCTAGTTGGGAATACTTTGCAGCTAACTCTACTTGGTGATACGCCAAACTGACAGGGATTTCTTTCCCATCGGGCCCCATAGGTCCGACCTTGGCCATGTGGTTTGTGTCAGCCTTGGTATACCGCGTCTTCACCATGGCCCAGGCTTCCCTGGCACCTTGACGGCAGGCCGATACCTTCAACAATCGGAAGCGCCGCCGTACTCCCTTGAGCTTCTCGGCAAGCTCTCCAAGGCCTTCGGGCAGGGAGACGGATGGACACAAGGCCTGGGCAATACCTTGCATCATCTGCCGAACTTGTTCGTGCAGTTGTGAGAGCTCTGGTAGAAGATCACCCGCAGACCCGGGCATCTCATCCGCGGGACGGCCCGTCAGCATACCTACGGACATAACTCTATTAGCTGGCTTCTTTGCCGAACTCTTTTTAAAGTTCGCTCAAGCACTTACTGAAAATGCCGCGTCGAAGCTGCTTATTCTCCTTCACGGAGTCCGACAGTTGGGCGTGAACATCCTTTAGTTCCACGCTTAGCTGGCTATTGGCATCTTGGAGATCGTTTTTCTCCTGCCTAACTTTTGTAAGCACGCGCTCGCCAGCCGTTAGCTGCCGTACGACATGTTGCTCATCCGGATTCACTCCGGCGTCATCTGCAATATTATTGTTAGAATTGCGTGCATGCTGCATCCTATATGGTACCTATCACTCTTTAAAACAGGTGTTACCGGAGGGGGCCTTCTCTGACTCCTTCAATGCGGCAATTGCGGCCCGCAGCTGGGCCTTGCGCTCTTCCAGCTCTTGAGATAATTGGGTATTCTTCTCTGTAGGAACCTGCATCAATGATGATCCTTAAATCAGTTGTGCCAACTGTTTCAAGTCTCAGGGGCTACCGATATATATAATCATCAAATTTTCTTACCCGTATATCCTTTACATACTGGTCCGTGGCTGTGGCAAGATCATTTTGAGTGGCACAGATGTACGCGTCTCCCGAGTTGAAGGCATCAAACGCCTCTTGGGACAAACAAGCGTCACGGAGTACGGCCCGGCGACGCCTTTGATTCATGGCACTCCCCACTTCGGAATTTGTAGCGGATATTTTATCTGCATCCTCTGTAGGAGGAACATCCGACGCATGCCCCACCTCCGTGTCCGGCCCAGGAGCCCGACTAGTGGAGGCGTGATTGGCAACTTCTCCGGGTATAGTCCGACGAGCGTTTTTCCTTCTAGGAAACATGGGTGTTATTATGTTTTTAAAGACGACAACCACGGAGCGAGGTTTTGTATCATACCTTTATGCCGGTGTCTCAGTCCGAACCGCCTTCCTTTTCTCCCTGCCCGGCTTCGGCACCCCTCGTTGGCGACTCGCCACGGGCTCGGCATGGTGTCTCGAGGACCTTCCCTATAAAACACCGTATAGATACAGTAGGTGAAGGGCGTAAAAAAGGGATACCTCTCAAAGGTTGGGACTTTGGTCACACTTACCCACGAAGCTGGGAGTAGCCCGGGATAGTCGGCTGTAATAGCCACCATGGCCTCATCGCAGCTTAATTGATAGAATATTCTGTCAATCAGCTCCACAAATACGGGCGGGTCTTCTTTAAGGCCGGGGTCGAGGGACCATTCAGGATCCTCTAGTTATGGAGGTGGGCTACTGATCTCCCCTACAGCTTTACGCAGCTCCTGCGATGAAATGGCAAGATAAAATATTTATTGCGAAAATGCGGAAAGGATGGGTATAAAAAGTGGCAGCTTACCTAGCTCGGAGGATTGTACATGGAGAATCCGTCCCGCGGCTTGATGCGGAGGAACTCCTCTTCCTCTCCCTTGTACAGACCGGACAGAGTTTTTGCCAGAGCGGCAACTGAGTCCGGCCCCTTAGGACCGCAGCGGGTGGCATCGTCTTCCTCGTTAAAATCCCACATAGGGTGGCCTCGATATTGAAGTGGCTGCACCCCCCGCATAATGCATATGGACATAACCTCGGTTAAGGTCAGTCCTGATTGAGCCAACACCTTTATCCGGCCCATCAGGTAAAAAACGTCTCTGTCATCTTCCTCCTGAGGGCTCCGTGGTCGCCAGCTTAGGCGCTTCTTTAAAGGGGCGTTATCAAACTCAGGAAGGCCGATCCGAATAGGATCCGGGAGGGGCACGTCCCCCATACAAAACCGCTCTGAAGGCCAGTCTTCGGACGTCTTCTTCGGGGTACCGGATAGGTATCCGGTCCCAGCGATGCGCCATATTTCGGCCCCGCCCACTTGATATATTGACCACCTCTGAGTACGGGGCACAAGGTAGAATAGCTTCTTCCACAATGCAAAGTGAGCTTCGCAGCCCAGAAATAGCTCGCAAAGGGCTACATAACTAGCGATGTGTAGTATGGAGGCAGGGGTGAGATTATGCAACTGGAGGCCATAAAACTCCAGGAGCCCTCGGAGGAACGGATGGATGGGAAATCCGACCCCCCTTAATAAATAAGGAACGAGGCATACCCGCTCCCCCTTGGAGGGGTTTGGAAAGCTCTTCGCCTGCTCCCCGCCATTGTAGGTGGCAAGCCCGGCTCGAACAGGGACCATGTATGCTGGAGGGAGAAATCCCTGGGTCTGTAGCTCCACTAGTTGACTGTGCGGGACGGAACACTTCTTCCAATCTCCGGGCTTAGGGCTACAGGAGCAAGATGAGGAGCTGCGCTGGCCGACCATGTTGGGATGGATTTTTTCGGGCGCGCTCCACTGAATGCTCGCCAAGAGAGGATGGTGTGATTTGGATCTGAGAATCCCCGTCTCTTTAAATAGACAGTTTGTTCATGCAGCTAGGGTGGTAAATGTAAAAACGCCCTGGCCACTCGCATTCGTTCGACACGTGGAAGATGGCCATTATTGGACGTGGAAGCCAAGAAGCGCAACATTTGTGAGAAGCCAGACACTATTTACACAGGTATTCAGAGTTTTGAGAAGAACCCGCCTTGCAATGCCGAAGACAATCTGCGCACCGGACTCATCTTCATTGAAGCCTGGTTCGGGGGCAACTGAGGGAGTCCTGGATTAGGGGGTATCCGGACAGCCGAACTATATCCTTTGGCCAGACAGTTGGACTGTGAAGATACAAGATTGAAGACTTCGTCTCGTGTCCGGATGTGACTCTCCTTGGCATGGAAGGCAATCTTGGTGATGCGGATATGTAGATCTCCTCCCTTTGTAACCGACTCTGTGTAACCCTAACCCCTCTGGTGTCTATATAAACCGAAGGGTTTAGTCCGTAGGACAACAACAATCATACCATAGGCTAGCTTCTAGGGTTTAGCCTCTACGATCTCGTGGTAGATCAACTCTTGTACTACTCATATCATCAAGATCAATCAAGCAGGAAGTAGGGTATTACCTCCATAAGAGGGCCCGAACCTGGGAAAACATCGTGTCCACTGCCTCCTGTTACCATCCGCCTTAGACGCACAGTTCAGGACCCCCTGCCCGAGATCCGCCGGTTTTGACACCGACA
Organism: Triticum dicoccoides; assembly: GCF_002162155.2. Lineage (NCBI taxonomy): Eukaryota > Viridiplantae > Streptophyta > Magnoliopsida > Poales > Poaceae > Triticum > Triticum dicoccoides. The sequence goes on from NC_041382.1 coordinate 25,872,678, forward strand.
GGGGGGATGAACTCTTTAGGGTTACGATGCTTGTTCTTATTTTGGCTCACCCAAACTGTACTAGGGAAGCTTCCAACAGTTGGGCTGGGCCAGAAATTTAAATTGGGCTGTATTTTTTGGGCCAGAAAAGACAAATACCTAGCCCAGACAAGAACATGAATTTCGGGGCCAGAAATTTGAATTGGGCTGGATTTTTTTGGCCAGAAAAGACAAATACCTAGCTAGGACGAGAACATGAATTTCGGCCGAAATTCAAAACCCTTATCTAGAGACGAATGGGGTAAGAAAAGAGGAGGGGGCATGGGATTTTGGGGCAAAGAATTGCTAGATGGAGGAGAAATCCTCAAAGGAAATTCTTTAGCAACATGGTCATAAAGTTACTCACCTTGGTGAAAAAGGTACTTCAGCGAGAAATCTAACTTGGTTTGGTTCCTCGGTTGAGTGAGAAGGAGATGAACTACGTTGGTATTATAAGAACGTGATTGAGCGCATGGAAGCTGGTGCTAGCTGTACCGATGAAAACGCTATATTGGGAACTTTTAATTAGGTTCCTTATTTTTGATACTCATCAATATCATGTGCTGCCGATGCTTCACCTTATTCCTATTTTTGGAAAGAGTGATACATACGCATGATCCCGTCGTGACATGAATACTTCCTAATTTACAAGATGGCAAGTAAACAAGCGCGGGCAAGTTTTTTTTTCAATGCCAACATGAGACAGTACTGAAGGAAATATGCCCTAGAGGCAATAAAAAGTTGTTATTTATATTTCCTTATATCATGATAAATTCTTTATTATTCATGCTAGAATTGTATTAACCAGAAACTTAGTACATGTGTGAATATATATAGACAAATAGAGTGTCACTAGTATGCCTCTACTTGACTAGCTCGTTAATCAAAGATGGTTAAGTTTCCTAGCCATGGACTAAGAGTTGTCATTTGATAAACGGGATCACATCATTAGAGAATGATGTGATTGACTTGACCCATCCGTTAGCTTAGCACGATGATCGTTTAGTTTGTTGCTATTTCTTTCTTCATAACTTATACATATTCCTATGACTATGAGATTATGCAACTCCTGAATACCAGAGGAACACTTAGTGTGTTATCAAACGTCACAACATAACTGGGTGACTATAAAGATGCTCTACAGGTGTCTCCGATGGTGTTTGTTGAGTTGGCATAGATCGAGATTAGGATTTGTCACTCCGATTGTCGGAGAGGTATCTCTGGGCCCTCTCGGTAATGCACATCACTATAAGCCTTGCAAGCATTATAACTAATGAGTTAGTTTCGGGAAGATGCATTACGGAACGAGTAAAGAGACTTGTCGGTAACGAGATTGAACTAGCTATTGAGATACCGACGATCGAATCTCGGGCAAGTAACATACCGATGACAAAGGGAATAACGTATGTTGTTATGCGGTTTGACCGATAAAGATCTTCGTGGAATACGTAGGAACCAATATGAGCATCCATGTTCCGCTATTGGTTATTGACCGGAGATGAGTCTCGGTCATGTCTACATAGTTCTCGAACCCGTAGGGTCCGCACGCTTAACGTTCGGTGACGATCGATATTATGAGTTTATGTGTTTTGATGTACCGAAGATAGTTCGGAGTCCTGGAAGTGATCGCGGACATGGAGTCTCGAAATGGTCGAGACATAAAGATCGATATATTGGATGACTATGTTTGGACATCGGAATAGTTCTGAGTGAGTTCGGGCATACACAACTAGGGAAAAGCCTAGCAGCAGCGCGGGTTATATGTACATTAGTAGCGCGGGGGCAGGCGCTACTAATAAGGCACTATAGATAACTCGTAGCAGCAGCGCGTGCACACCCGCGCTATTGCTATACAAGTGTAGCAGCAGCGTGCTTCACGGAAGCTCGCTACTGCTAATAGCTCTAACGCGCATTGCCTGGACGCGCTACTGCTAGAGTGACGCTGCTGCTAACTTTTCTCCACTCGCTACTTCTAATTTTAGTTGTTTTTGTTTTTTTCTGCATATAATTTTTTGTATTTGAATAGGCTTTATACAAGAATATTTAGCAGATACAAATGTCATCATGATACACATACAAATGGCTGCGAGACCACAAATGTAGTCATAGCATATACATACAAATAGTCTCATCATAATCATCATCCAACACAACGTGGTATTTCGTATCAACTCAAAAATAGCGAGACATGCAAGGCTCGATTACTTGCAACTACATCGTCATCCATCTAAACAATGATATACGCGAGAAGAGCTATCACTTTGAGTGAGGGCGGAACTATGCAGTACATGAGTTCGTATCCCTCTCTCACATTAGCGTGAACCTAAACTAACTACTGCCTGTCGCTCGAAAACCAGAAACCGGTACACCTAGGCCTGACACTCCGGCCACTCTTCGTATATATACTCCTGGCGTAGCACTTCTTCGCCATCGATGATCTATGCACCTGCATCGTCACATGAATCGATGATATGCAACATATATAGTTGAGCAACAGAAAGAGACATACTTGGCAAAAATAGAAGCAACATATCATAAGCATAAATAACAAAGTTGATAGTACCCAAAATTCCCTAACTAGAGTGATCGTCGCTAGTCGAGGAGGACGGTTTAATTACATCACAAATAAAGTTTCGTCGTGCATAACTCAAAGTTTCATCATAAAGAAAGTATGGACTAAAGGGACACATTGTCATATATCGACAATCACTCCAACATGTCGTGCCATCCATCCAAGTCAGGGAGATAGTCCCCGAGCATAATGAAAGGCTTCAGGTCGAGACGCTGAGAGGATACCCGTGTTCGGACGTCTTCCCGTGATATTTGTCCTTCTTCGTAGAACATCCCTGTTTTTCCGACGACCTCCTTCATGATGATTTGGGCAAGTTCGCGCTGGATGTGATAGAACTCAGCTCGAAGTCTATGATCCTCGATATCTCCTACGTTCTTTGCCCATTGCATAATATGGGCATCGCCGGATGTAGCTAACATGCGAAGGTTCTGGTGATCCCGTATGTGCTCCAACATGTGGTGTAGGACATAGAATCCATCATTAAGAGAATCACTCGGTTGCTGGATGCAGCAGAAGTCGGTCTTATCGCCGAAGGTGAGCCTGCCGCCCCTTCTCTTCTTGTCCTTGACCTCTCCACCCCATGCTTCGTAGTAAAACATTGCACTGTTGAGAACATCCTTGATGTGGGTGTAATCCTTTTTGTGAATGTTCTTCGACGAGTCCAAGTAAAGAGCGTGGGAGTATCGGGGGTAGAGGATGATGAGGACGGCGTGACCGCCACTGTGCAAAATATGTACATCTCAAATTAATTAGCCTCCACCGTGCAAATGAATGATTGAAATCGAAGGAAGGATATCCGTATGGATGACTTACAGGGGATGATAAGGCACGAGAATCGCCTCCTTGTCCTTATTGGCGAGCATGAAACTGACGATGTATTCCCTCGCGTATTCACGTTGCTTTGCGCAGACTCCCAAGAAGCCCTCGTGCATGAAGTATGGGTCAGCGACACAGATATGAGGTATCTGCTCAACCCCGATGATGTAGTTCATGTGCAGGGCATAAAAGCGGACAAACGTAAAATCCAGCTTCTTCACGTGAAACATGTCGAATATGTAATCGAATCGAAGGAAGAACTTATCCGCGGGGAAGAAGTCGACGTACAACAATTGCCGCGAAACGTTAACCACGTAGAGTGGGTATCCTGGATCTTTAGAGGCGATGAGGCCTTTCTCTATCTGCAGCACATCGTCATGAAGTCTCGTTAGATCACCAAGTCTGGCCCCTAGCGCTGTTGCAGGTAGGATTGGTTGACCGGGGATATTCCATTTATCCGCACCGGGGATATCTATACGGTCTTGAACCCGAGGCTGCTGAGGCGGCTGGATCATAGAATCAGCTTTTTTGCCTTTCCTCGCTCTCTTCCTAGACTTCTTTACTACCGGAAGGTCGTCCATAATACGTTCAGCCTCCGGAGACGGCAATTCAGGCACCGACTCATGACGCTCAAACCCTGAGTAGGCGCCAGTATAGACATACTGTTGAGTGCCATCATCATCCTCATCCTCATCCATGGCGACGTCATTAGTGACTAATGGAGCTTCTTCCTTACCCCGTCCGCTATCACCCAACCCGGCACCCGACGCTAATTGGGTAGTTGGGGTGTTGATGTTCATACCTTGCTGAGGCTGCGTGCTTGTGGGTGTACTCCCGGCCGCCTCCAGACGAAGAAGACTCTTGGCCACAACAGCACCCACCCATTGCAACAATCACCAAGCCCCCACGGGGTCTCGTCGTCATCCCCCACTAGTACCAGAGGAGGCAAATTCTCGAGGCCCGTTTTGACACTGGCCACGGAAACCTTGAAGACGTTCAGGGGGATCGGCCGGCTGTGGAACAATGGTTCCTTCGACTTCATTATCGTCGCCTTCCCCACGTCCACCTTCTAGTCGCCGATGGTGTACAATATGGTGCACAGAGTTTCGTCGGCCTGCAAATAAAAGTCTGCGATGTGAGACATCCGAAATGCAACGAAAACGAGAGATTATACATTTATTAAAGGGGCCGGTGTGACAGATACCGTGAGGGCGTCGAGCTCAGCCAAAGACGAAGCACCGCCGAGCACGTCCGCGTGCGGGAGCCGGTGCCGGAGCAGGTGCGGGAGCCAGTGCAGGAGCAGGTGATGGTGCAACGCTAGTCGAGATGCTCCCCAAGAAGTCAACAAGAGGAAAGTCCGCTGCATTTTTTTCTGGATTTTGCCTGGTCCAATTGAAAACAGCCAGAACCAAGGAAGTAGACATATCTACAACCGCCTGTTTTGCGGCAGCTACCGCTGTTGCGACTGTCGGAGATGATTTCTTCTCAACCGCAATCTCAACCTTCTTGTCGATGTTTTCTTTAGTTAACCTCCGTCTTTCCTTTCTCTCCTCCGTGGTCTCATGGTAGTACTTCTTCCACATGGGGCCATCACCGACACCGTGCACGTGTCCATACGACGGTCGAGTATCCACCGGGAGTCGTTTCAATATGTCCAACGCCCGGTTGAATGGAGTGTCCCACTTGGGCCTCGCAACGCCTCATACGGCGAGTCGCTTTCGGCCACAATCCTGTGATGCTCTCTCTGCAAAAGGCACAAGGATCGTTTACAAATATGACTAACGTGCAGTCGAATTGATCAGAAACTAAAATTACCAGCAGTCTTATGAACTCCGTCGTGACCGCGTTTGTCTCGAAAACCTTCTTCACTGGGTCCCAATGGTGCCGGGCCCTGAGGACGTCACCCTCCTGCGGGACGGTGAACTCCGCCAAGGGGTCTGGGATGCCCAGACTCGCGGCTTCAGCGTCCTCCTTGGCCCATTTGGACCTCTTCCCGCCGTAACCACGACTTCCGAGGTGGTGGCTCCCAATGTTCCTCTCTTGAAGTCCCTTCATGTACTTAGACTTTTTTTTGGCAGCTTCAACCCCGCAAGCCGCCTTGAATATTTGAAACCGCTCTTCCATGATTGTAGGATTATCCTTTACAATCTCGGAGTAGGGTTCCTTCTTTTTGATGATCCTTGCTTTCACCCTTGTTTTCCAGGCGGCCAACGCGTCTCTAAACTTGGTCATGGCGTGTTTGTTTATCTTCTTCATTGCTGGGTCCTTATCTAGATCTTTATAATCCTTTTCATTCCGGCCCGGGAACAAGAATATCTGGTGAAACTTCTTTAGGAGGTAGGGCCTCATATTATCTATCTTGTGTAGTTTCTCATTGTTGATGGTGGCGGTTGTCCGTACGATGCAGCCTATTTGATTGCCGTAGCACGCACACGCTTCCTGGGGCGGTTTTGGCTCAAAATTGCCGTCATCCACCTCCATGACCACCAGTCTAGTAGTCCTGAGCTTGTTAGGAAGCCGTTGCCTCTTTGCTTTCGGTTCTACACCGGCTCCGCTAGTCTCGGCACCGGTCTCAGTCTGAGCGTCGGTCTCGATGCCGGTCTCAGTCTCAGCGCCGGTCTTAGTCTGAGCGCCGGTCTCGATGTCGGTCTCAGTCTCAGCACCGGTATGCCTGTCGGTCTCAGTCCCCGATGCCACCGGTGGGCCCAGCAACAACATCGGTTGATCGTCGGCAAGGCTAAAAAATTCGTCTGCCGCCCAGAAGACATCGTCGCAATCACCAGAACCCTCTGCTTCAGCGTTGCTAGCCATGTTTCCTATGATTAAATCTAGTCAATTAATTCTAGACCTAATAAAATGAATAGTGACATAAAAAGGCCTATTGTTTTGCAGGAACTTTGGCTCCTTCCCGATGTGGCAAATCCCGGGCACTCGATATGTCCTAGTTTGTAGCACAAGTCATGCCGAAATTCAAGGAAAATTTTGGCATGACCTTTGCTAAAAAGTGGACAAATCGAGAACCTAAAATTTGCCGGAACGGAAATGAATCAACATTCCAGCAAAACATAGGCCACTCGGCTTCATTCCCTGGAAACAACAAAAGGCCACTTGGGCACAATTGAAACATGTGCAAACACAATTGAGGAATTTGCATATATCCTGACCACTTCAAATTTGCATGTCCTAGCGTTTGACACTACAAGAAAATCTACACAAATCTCATGCTCTCTTAAACTCAATTCGAAATATAGATTATATTTAGTTAACTACTGAACTAAACTTTACTCTAAACTAAACCTTACTGCCCTAATTAACATCTAGTTAAAAAACTCAATTCAAAAACTAAACCCTACAGAACTAATTAACATCAACATTATCTACTACTTAGCATCTATTATTACCCTAACTAAAAACATCAACATTATCTACTACTTAACATTAACATCTATTAACTAAAAAGGACGGGTGATGGGCTTACTGAGAGGGGAGAGACGTGTTGGAAATATGCCCTAGAGGCAATAATAAATTGATTATTATTATATTTCCTTGTTCATGATAATTGTTTATTATCCATGCTATAATTGTATTGCTAGGAAACTCAGATACATGTGTGGATACATAGAGAACACCATGTCCCCAGTAAGCCTCTAGTTGACTAGCTCATTGATCAATAGATGGTTACTGTTTCCTGACCATGGACATTGGATGTCGTTGATAACGGGATCACATCATTAGGAGAATCATGTGATGGAAAAGACCCAATCCTAAGCCTAGCACAAAGATCGTGTAATTCGTATGTGATACGTCTCCAACGTATCTATAATTTTTGATTGCTCCATGCTATATTATCTACTGTTTTAGGCAATATTGGGCTTTATTTTCCACTTTTATATTATTTTTGGGAATAACCTATTAACCGGAGGCCCAGCCCAGATTTGCTGTTTTATGCCTATTTCAGTGTTTCGAGGAAAAGGAATATCAGACGGAGTCAAAACGGAACGAAATCAACTGGAGAAGTTATTTTTGGAAGGAAACCCACCTGATGGACTTGGACCCCACGTCATAAGATACGGGAGGTGCTCACGAGGGTGGGGGGGCGCCCTCCCCCCTGGGCGCACCCCCCTGCCTCGTGGGGCCCCCGTAGCTCCACCGACGTACTCCTTTCACCCATATATACCGTCGTACCCTAAAACTTCCAGAACAGAAGATAGATCGGGAGTTCCGCCGCTGCAAGCCTCCAGAGCCACCAAAAACCAATCGGGACCCCTTTCCGGTACCCTGCCGGAGGGAGGATCCATCTCCGGCGGCCCTCTTCATCATCCCAGCGCTCTCCATGACGAGGAGGGAGTAGTTTTCCCTCGGGGCTGAGGGTATGTACCAGTAGCTATGTGTTTGATCTCTCTCTCTCTCTCTTGTGTTCTCTCTCGTGTTCCTCTATGGCACGATCTTGATGTATCCCGAGCTTTGCTATTGTAGTTGGATCTTATGATGTTTCTCCCCCTCTACTCTTTTGTGATGAATTGAGTTTCCCCTTTGAAGTTATCTTATCGGATTGAGTCTTTATGAGAACACTTGATGTATGTCTTGGTGATGAACTTGCAGGTTTCGTGACATTGGGAACCTATGCATAGGGGTTGGCACACGTTCTTGATTCTCCGGTAGAAACTTTGGGGCGCTCTTTGAAGTACTTTTATGTTGGTTGGATGAATATAAGATTGTGTGATGCATATCGTATAATCATGCCCACAGATACTTGAGGTGACAATGGAGTATCTAGGTGACATTAGGGTTTTGGTTGATTTGTATCTTAAGGTGTTATTCTAGTAAAAACTCCAGGGTTGTTTCTGACACTTATAGGAATAGCCCAACGGATTGATTTGAAAGAATAACTTTGAGGTGGTTTCGTACCCTACCATAATCTCTACGTTTGTTCTCCGCTATTAGTGGCTTTAGAGTGACTCTTTGTTGCACGTTGAGGGCTTGTCATATGTTCTATCTATGTTATTATTGTTGAGAGAACTTGCACTAGTGAAAGTATGAACCCTAGGCCTTGTTTCCTATCATTGCAATCCGTTTACGCTCACTTTTATCACTTGCTACCTTGCTGTTTTTATATTTTCAGTTTATAAAAACCTATATCTACTATCTATATTGCACTTGTATCACCATCTCTTTGCCGAACTAGTGCACCTATACAATTTACCATTGTATTGGGTGTGTTGGGGACACAAGAGACTCTTTGTTATTTGGTTGCAGGGTTGCTTGAGAGAGACCATCTTCATCCTACGCCTCCCACGGATTGATAAACCTTAGGTCATCCACTTGAGGGAAATTTGCTACTGTCCTACAAACCTGTGTACTTGCAGGCCCAACAACGTCTACAAGAAGAAGGTTGCATAGTAGACATCAGTATGGTAAAGCTTTCTAATGTCAAGTACCATTTCCTTAGACCATGAGATTGTGCAACTCCCGGATATCGTAGGAATGCTTTTGGTGTGCCAAACATCACAACGTAATTGGGTGGCTATAAAGGTACACTACGGGTATCTCCGAAAGTGTTTGTTGGGTTGGCACGAATCGAGACTGGGATTTGTCACTCCGTGTGATGGAGAGGTATCTCTGGGCCCACTCGGTAGGACATCATCATATGCGTAATGTGACCAAGGAGTTGATCACGGGATGATGTGTTATGGAACGAGTAAAGAGACTTGCCGGTAATGAGATTGAACAAGGTATCGGATACCGACGATCGAATCTCGGGCAAGTACAATACCGCTGGACAAAGGGAATTGTATACGGGATTGACTGAATCCTTGACATCGTGGTTCATCCGATGAGATCATCATGGAACATGTGGGAGCCAACATGGGTATCCAGATCCCGCTGTTGGTTATTGGTCGGAGAGGTGTCTCGGTCATGTCTGCATTATTCCCGAACCCGTACGGTCTACACACTTAAGGTTCGATGACGCTAGGGTTATAGGGAAAGTATGTACGCGGTTACCGAATGTTGTTCGGAGTCCCAGATGAGATCCCGGACGTTACGAGGAGTTCCGGAATGGTCCGGAGGTAAAGATTGATATATTGGACAAAGGGTTTTGGAGTCCGGGAGTGTTCCGGAGGTACCGGGTGATGACCAGCATGATCGAAAGGTGTTTCGGGAGCCCCGGCAGGTGTTGCGGTGCTTCATGGGCCAAGGGAAGGGGGCAAACCAGCCCACTAAGGGGCTGTGCGCCCCCCTCACCTATTCCCACGTGACCAGGGGGTTTGGGGCGCCCCATCTAGGGTTCCCACCTCCTGGCTTGGGGGCCAAGTCACCCAAGGGGGAAATCCCATCTGCCCTGGCCCCCCCCCCTAGGGGAAACCCTAGGGCGCCTCCCCCTCCCCCTTGCCCCTATATATAGTGGAGGTTTTGGGGCTGCCCAAGACGTGAGATGAACTCTCCCAAGGTGCAGCCCTACCTCTCTCCCTCCTCGTCTCTCATAGTGCTTGGCGAAGCCCTGCTAGAGTTCTGCGCTCCTCCACCACCACCACGCCGTCGTGCTGCTGGACGGAGTCTTCCCCAACCTCTCCTTCTCCCCTTGCTGGATCAAGGCGTGGGAGACGTCACCGGGCTGCATGTGTGTTGAACGTGGAGGTGCCATCCGTTCGGCACTAGGATCATTCGTGATTTGGATCACGGCGAGTACGACTCCATCAACCCCGTTCACTTGAACGCTTCCGCTTAGCGATCTACAAGGGTATGTAGATGCACTCTCCTTCCCTCGTTGCTAGATTACTCCATAGATTGATCTTGGTGTTGCGTAGAAAATTTTGAATTTCTGCTACGTTCCCCAACAGTGGTATCAGAGCTAGGTCTATGCGTAGTTTCTATGCATGAGTAGAACACAAAGCAGTTGTGGGCGTCGAATATTGTCAATTATCTTGCCGTTACTAGTCTTATCTTGATTCGGCGGCATTGTGGGATGAAGCGGCCCGGACCAACCTTACACGTACGCTTACGTGAGACCGGTTCCACCAACTGACATGCACTAGTTGCATAAGGTGGCTGGCGGGTGTCTGTCTCTCCCACTTTAGTCGGATCGGATTCGATGAACAGGGTCCTTATGAAGGGTAAATAGAAATTGGCAATTCACGTTGTGGTTTTGGCATAGGTAAGAAATGTTCTTGCTAGCAACCTATAGCAGCCACGTAAAAACTTGCAACAACAATTAGAGGACGTCTAACTTGTTTTTGCAGCAAGTGTTTTGTGATGTGATATGGCCAAAGGATGTGATGAATGATATATGTGATGTATGAGATGATCATGTTCTTGTAATAGGAATCACGACTTGCATGTCGATGAGTATGACAACCGACAGGAGCCATAGGAGTTGTCTTAATTTATTTATGACCTGCGTGTCAACATAAACGTCATGTAGTTACTTTACTTTATTGTTAACCGTTAGCTGTAGTAGTAGAAGTAATAGTTGGCGAGACAACTTCATGAAGACACGATGATGGAGATCATGATGATGGAGATCATGGTGTCATGCCGGTGACGATGATGATCATGGAGCCCCGAAGATGGAGATTAAAAGGAGCGAAGTGATGATGGCCATATCATGTCACTATTTGATTGCATGTGATGTTTATCATGTTTTACATCTTATTTGCTTAGAACGACGGTAGCTTAAATAAGATGATCCCTCCCTAAAATTTCAAGAAAAGTGTTCTCCCTAACTGTGCACCGTTGCGAAGGTTCGTCGTTTCGAAGCACCACGTGATGATCGGGTGTGATAGATTCTTACGTTCGAATACAACGGGTGTTGACGAGCCTAGCATGTATAGACATGGCCTCGGAACACATGCGAAACACTTAGGTTGACTTGACGAGCCTAGCATGTACAGACATGGCCTCAGAACACTAAGGACCAAAAGGTCAAACATGAGTCTTATAGAAGATGCGATCAACATGAGATGTTCACCGATGATGACTAGTCCGTCTCACGTGATGATCGGACACGGCCTAGTTGATTCGGATCATGTATCACTTAGATGACTAGAGGGATGTCTATCTGAGTGGGAGTTCATGAAATAAAAAGATGAACTCAATTATCATGAACATAGTCAAAAGGACTTTGCAAATTATGTCGTAGCTTATGCTTTAGTTCTACTATTTTAGATACGTTCCTAGAGAAAATTTAGTTGAAAGTTGATAGTAGCAATTATGCGGTCTGGATCCGTAAACTGAGGATTGTCCTCATTGCTGCACAGAAGGATTATGTCCTTAATGCACCGCTCAGTGAGCTGAACCTCAAGCGTCGGTTGTGGATGTTGCGAACATCTGACATACACGTTTTGATGACTACATGATAGTTCAGTGCATAATGCTAAATGGTTTAGAATTGAGGCACCAAAGACATTTTTGAAACATCGCAGAACATATGAGATGTTCCAAGGACTGAAATCGGGATTTCAGGCTAGTGCCCACGTCAAGAGGTATGACACCTCGGACAAGTTTCCTAAGCCTGCAAACTAAGGATAAAAGCTCAATCGTTGAGCATGTGCTCAGATTGTATGAGTACTACAATCGCTTGAATCGAGTGGGAGTTAATCTTCCAGATGAGATAGTGATGGTTCTCCAAAGTCACTGTCACCAAGCTACTAGAGCTTCTTGATGAACTATAACATATCAGGGATAGATATGATCCTTGAGCTATTCATGACACCGCGAAAGTAGAAATCAAAAGGGAGCATCAATTGTTGATGGTTAGTAAAGCCACTAGTTTCAAGAAGGGCAAGGGCATGTTGAACCCAAGCCCGAGACTAAGTGCTTCTGTAATAAGGGGAACAGTCACTGAAGCAGAACCACCCTAGATACTTAGTAGATGAGAAGGCTGGCAAGGTTGACAGAAGTATGTATTGGACATACATTATATTAAATGTGTACTTTACTAGTACTCCTAGTAGCAGCAGGGTATTAGATACCGGTTCGGTTGCTAAGTGTTAGTAACTCAAAATAAAAGGCTACAGAATAAACAGAGACTAGCCAAAGGTGAGACGACGATATTTGTTGGAAGAGTTTCCAAGGTTGATGTGATCAAACATCGCACGCCCCGTCTGCCATCGGGATTGGTGTTTGCATTGAGCATAGACATGATTGGATTATCTTTATCGCAATACGATTATTCATTTAAGGAGAATAATGGTTACTTTGTTTATTTGAATAATACCTTCAATGGTCTTGCACCTAAAATAAATGGTTTATTGAATCCCGATCGTAGTGATACACATGTTCATGCCAAAAGATATAAGATAGTAATGATATTACCACATACTTGTGGCACTGCAATTTTAGTCACAATGGTATAAAATGCATGAAAAAGCTCCATTTGATGGATCTTTGGACTCACTTGATTTTGAATCACTTGAGACATGCAAATCATACCACATGGGCAAGATGACTGAAAGGCCTCGTTTTCAGTAAGATGGAACATGAAAGCAACTTGTTGGAAGTAATACATCTTGATGTGTACAGTCCAATGAGTGCTGAGGCATGTAGTGGATATCATTATGTTCTTACTTCATAGATGATTTGAGTAGATGCTGAGTATATTTATTTGATGAATCATGAGTCTGAAATATTGAAAGGTTCAAGTAATTTCAGGGGTGAAGTTGAAAGATCGTCGTGACAAGAGGATGAAATATCTATGATATGATCATAGAGATGAATATCTGAATTACGAGTTTGGCACAGAATTAAGACATTGTGGAAATAGTTTCACAACTGATACAGCCTGGAACACCATAGTGTGATGGTGTGTCCGAACATCATAACTGCACCCTATTGGATATGATGCATACCATGATGTCTCTTATCGAATTACCATTATAGTTTATGGGTTAGGCATTAGAGACAACCACATTCACTTTAAATAGGGCACCATGCAATTCCGTTTGAGTCGACACCGTATGAACTATGGTCCAGAGAAACCTAAGCTGTCGTTTCTTAAAAGTTTGGGGCTGTGACGCTTATGTGAAAAAGTTTCAGCCTGATAAGCTCGAACCCAAAGCGGATAAATGCATCTTCATAGGACACCCGGAACAGTTGGGTATACCTCCTGTCTCAGATCCAAAAGCAATAGGGATTGTTTCTAGAATCGGGTCCTTTCTCGAGGAAAAGTTTCTCTCAAATGAATTGAGTGGGAGGATGGTGGAGACTTGATGAGGTTATTGAACCGTCACTTCAACTAGTGTATAGCAGGGCACAAGGAGTTGTTCCTGTGGCACCTACACCAATTGAAGTGGAAGCTTATGATAGTGATCATGAAACTTCGGATCAAGTCACTACCAAAACCTCGTAGGACGACAAGGATGCGTACTACTTCAGAGTGGTACGTAATCCTGTCTTGGAGGTCATGTTTCTAGACAACAATGAACCTACGAGTTATGGAGAAGCGATGGTGGGCCCGGATTCCGAAATATGGCTCGAGGCCATAAAATCCGAGAGAGGATCCATGTATGAAAAAAAGTGTAGACTTTGGAAGAACTACTTGATGGTCGTAAGGCTGTTAGGTACAAGTGGATTTTAAGAAGAAGACGGGCGTGGACGGTAATGTCACCGTCTATGAAGCTCGACTTGTGGCGAAGAGTTTTTCACAAGTTCAAGTAGTTGACTACGATGAGATTTTCTCACCCGTAGCGATGCTTAAGTCCGTCGGAATCATGTTAGCATAAGCTGCATTTATGAAATCTGGCAAATGGATGTCAAAACAAGTTTCCTTACCAGTTTTCGTAAGGAAAGGTTGTATGTGATACAATCAGAAAGGTTTTGTCGATCCTAAGGTTGCTAAAAGGTATGCTAGCTCCAGCGATCCTTCCATGGACTAGAGCAAGCATCTCGGAGTCGGAATATACACTTTGATGGAGTAATCAAAGTTTATGGGTTTATACAAAGTTTGTTAGAAACTTGTATTTACAATAAAGTGAGTGGGAGCACTATAACATTTCTGATAAGTATATCTGGATGACATATTGTTGATCTGAAATGATGTAGAATTTCTGGAAAGCATATAGGGTTATTTGAAAGGTGTTTTTCAATGGAAAACCTGGATTAAGCTACTTGAACATTGAGCATCAAGATCTATAAGGATAGATCAAAAAAGGCTTAATGGTACTTTCAAATGAGCACATACCTTGACATGATCTTGAAGGTGTTCAAGATGGATCAGCCAAAGAAGGAGTTCTTGCCTGAGTTGTAAGGTATGAAGTTAAGACTTAAGCTCGACCACGGCAGAAGAAAGAGGAAGGACGAAGGTCGTCCCCTATGCTTTTATCATAGGCTCTATACGGTATGCCATGCTGAGTACCGCACCTGATGTGTGCCTTGCCACATGTATGGCAAGAGGGTACAAAGGTGATCTAGGAGTAGATCACCAGATAGCGGTCAAAATTATCCTTAGAGGAATAAGGATATGTTTCTCAGTTATGGAGGTGATAAAGAGTTCGACATAAAGAGTTACGTCGATGCAAGCTTAACACCTATCCGGATAGCTCTGAGTAGAGATACCGGATACGTATAATGGAGCAACAGTTTGGAATAGCTCCAAGTAGAACAGTTATTTGTAATGGCTCCAAATATAGCGTAGAGATTTGTGAAGTACATACGGATCTGAATGTTGCAGACCCGTTGACTAAAACCTCTCTCACAAGAAACATGAACCCAAAACTCATTGAGTGTTAATCACATAGTGATGTGAACTAGATTATGAACTCTAGTAAACTCCTGGATGTTGGTCACATGGCGATGTGACCTGTGAATGTTAATCACATGGCGATGTGAACTAGATTATTGACTCTAGTGCAAGTGGGAGACTGTTGGAAATATGACCTAGAGGCAATAATAAATTGATTATTATTATATTTCCTTGTTCATGATAATCGTTTTTATCCATGCTATAATTGTATTGCTAGGAAACTCAGATACATGTGTAGATACATAGACAACACCATGTCCCTAATAAGCCTCTAGTTGACTAGCTCATTGATCAATAGATGGTTACTGTTTCCTTACCATGGACATTGGATGTCGTTGATAACGGAATCACATCATTAGGAGAATCATATGATGGACAAGACCCAATCCTAAGCCTAGCACAAAGATCGTGTAGTTCGTATGCTAAAGCTTTCTAATGTCAAGTATCATTTCCTTAGACCATGAGATTGTGGAACTCTCGGATACCGTAGGAATGCTTTGGGTGTGCCAATCGTCACAACGTAACTGGGTGGCTATAAAGGTACACTACGAGTATCTCCAAAAGTGTCTGTTGGGTTGGCACGAATCGAGACTGGGATTTGTCACTCCGTGTGACGGAGAGGTATCTCTGGGCCCACTCGGTAGGACATCATCATATGCGCAATGTGACCAAGGAGTTGATCACGGGGTGATGTGTTACGGAGCAAGTAAAGAGACTTGCCGGTAACGAGATTGAACAAGGTATCGGATACCGACGATCGAATCTCGGGCAAGTATAATACCGCTGGACAAAGGGAATTGTATACGGGATTGACTGAATCCTTGACATCGTGGTTCAACCGATGAGATCATCGTGGAACATGTGGGAGCCAACATGGGTATCCAGATCCCGCTGTAGGTTATTGGCCGGAGAGGTGTCTCGGTCATGTCTGCATGATTCCCGAACCCGTAGGGTCTACACACTTAAGGTTCGATGACGCTAGGGTTATAGGGAAAGTATGTACGCGGTTACCGAATGTTGTTTGGTGTCCCGGATGAGATCCCGGACGTTACGAGGAGTTCCGGAATGGTCCGGAGGTAAAGATTGATATATTGGACGAAGGGTTTTGTAGTCCGGGATGTTCCGGAGGTACCGGGTGATGACCAGCATGACCGAAAGGTGTTTCGGGAGCCCCGGCAAGTGTTGGGGGGCTTCATGGGCCAAGGGAAGGGGGCAAACCAGCCCACTAAGGGGCTGTGCACCCCTTCACCTATTCCCACGTGACCAGGGGGTTTGGGGCGCCCCATCTAGGGTTCCCACCTCCTGGCTTGGGGGCCAAGTCACCCAAGGGGGAGATCCCATCTGCCCTGGCCGCCCCCCCCCCCTAGGGGAAACCCTAGGGCACCTCCCCCTCCCCCTTGCCCCTATATATAGTGGAGGTTTTGGGGCTGCCCAAGACGTGAGATGAACTCTCCCAAGGCGCAGCCCTACCTCTCCCCTCCTCGTCTCTCGTAGTGCTTGGCGAAGCCCTGCTAGAGTTTCGCGCTCCTCCACCACCACCACGCCGTCGTGCTGCTGCTGGACGGAGTCTTCCCCAACCTCTCCTTCTCCCCTTGCTGGATCAAGGCGTGGGAGACGTCACCGGGCTGCATGTGTGTTGAACGCGGAGGTGCCGTCCGTTCGGCACTAGGATCATCGGTGATTTGGATCACGGCGAGTACGACTCCATCAACCCTATTCACTTGAACGCTTCCGCTTAGCGATCTACAAGGGTATGTAGATGGATTCTCCTTCCCTCGTTGCTATATTACTCCATAGATTGATCTTGGTGTTGCGTAGAAAATTTTGAATTTCTGCTACGTTCCCCAACAAGACGGTGGCGGGGAGGTGCTCGACGATAGAGGTAGGGGTGGCGAGGGCGGGCTTGGGATCGGGAGGCGGCGGTCCTGGGCGGGCTCGTGGGCGGTGAGGTCGAGGGCGGCAGCGGTGAGGTCGAGGGAGGCGACGGTGAGGTCGAGGGCGGCCCGAGAGGCGGCGGCGGTGGTGAGCATGAGCGCGGCGTCGACGCCGGCAGGAGACGACGGCGAAGTGGGGGCGACGGCGAAGTGGGGGAGACGGCAGCGAAGTGGGGCGAGGGATCGATTTGGGGGAGAAGTGGTGGCCGGGGGGAAACCGTTTTTGGTTAAGTCAAAAATAACGGTAGCGTGATAGAGAAAACGCGCTATAGCTAAGTTAGCTATAGCGCGTTTCAGCAAACGCACTACTGCTACGTCTTCATCATTTTTTTCCCTTTTTCATTTTTTTTACATTTTATTTTTTTCCTTTCTCCTTTTTCTATTTCTTTCATTTTCATTTACTTTCCTATTCGTTTTTCATTTTACTTTCTTTTCGTTAGCAGTAGCGCTTTACGCATAAACACGCTGCTATAAGTATATTAGCGGTAGCGCGGTTTTTGGAAGATCGCTACTACTATGTGTAGCTCGTCGGCTAAGTGATTGGAATTTTAGTAGTAGCGAATTTTCGGTGAGATGCGCTACTGATATATGTGCATCTGCAGCGCGCTTATTTTGCACGCGCTGCTGCTGTCTAGCAGTAGCGTGATTTTTTAACATGCGCTACTGCTAAAGTTCTGTGTATAACGTTTTCCCTAGTAGTGATATACCGGAGTAC
>NC_041382.1:25890788-25893173 GCF_002162155.2 Triticum dicoccoides
AGTGGAGAGAGTGAGGGGCAGCCAGGGTAGGCCGCGCGCCCCCTCCCCCTATGGTCCGAATTGGACTAGGAAGCGGGTGGCGGCGCCCCCCTTTCCTTCCTCCCTCTCTCCCCCTTCCTTCTCTCCTAGTCCAACTAGGGAAGGGGGGGGGATCCTACTCCCGGTGGGAGTAGGACTCCTCCAGGGCGCGCCATAGAGGGTCGGCCCTCCCCCCTCCTCCACTCCTTTATATATGGGGGAGGGGGGCACCCCATAGACACACAAGTTGATCATTGATCTCTTAGCCGTGTGCGGTGCCCCCTTCCACCATAATCCACCTCGTCATATCGTTACAGTGCTTAGGCGAAGCCCTGCGCCGGTAGCTTGATCATCACCGTCATCACGCCGTCGTGCTGACGAAGTTGTCCCTCGACACTCAGTTGGATCGAGAGTTCATGGGACCTCACCGAGCCGAACGTGTGCATATCGCGGAGGTGCCGTACTTTCGGTACTAGGATCGGTCTGATCGTGAAGATGTACGACTACATCAACCGCGTTGTCATAACGCTTCCTCTTACGGTCTACGAGGGTATGTGGACTATACTTTCCCCTCTCGTTGCTATGCATCACCATGATAGATCTTGCGTGTGCGTAGGAATTTTTTTGAAATTACCGCATTCCCCAACAAGTACATCGCAGATGGTTTCCCAAAAGAGTTTGCGAAGCAACAACCCACATTGTGGCCCCAAAGTGTGTGTTTACAAAGAGGGAAGACTACAAAGAGGGAGGTTGTGGTTCTTGGAGGGGATGAAACAACTAGCTAGTTAATTGGTTGAAGTGGATGAACTCAAGAATGATCATGAGGATTGTGGAGACAAGGTGTTGCACTACACTTAGCATGTGTATGCATGCAACATCAGGGCGGAGCTGGATAAAATGTGACCCTAGCAACACTTCAAAATAATATAAACTAGCTAATTGCCTGTGAGTTGCAACGGCATAAATGATGATTCAACACCAATTGTGTCCGACAAATACCTTACACCCATCATATTCTAATGCAGGAAGCGATTTGATTGGTCATGTTCGACATATAGCTATAGTGATTTTATTTATTTTTCTTGAGTTAATAAAATTACTTTACACCCACCAACGGGGCGCTGCTAAACATATGATTGACTTAATGCATGACATGGGGGACGAGAGGCTTCACCAAAAGACGTGCGACCACGAACTTGCTTTTAATAGTAGAAATTTTGTAGAAACATATACTAATTAAGAGTATAACTAGTATCTTTAGAAACATGTGATAACTAGGATTAAACCTCGTGCTTTTGACCCCAAATTATTTATATGGAAAATCAATTTAGTGAGGATGATAAGGTGCATTAACCAAGTGTTTTCTTCTTACCACTACTTTGAGACCACATAATTGTAGTGTTGTTTGACCAAAATTTGTCTTTTCAGAATCATACTAAATTTCCTCTTTCCAATTGATTTTCCTCGGGTGCATCACTTTGTTCTTGCGATTGCACTTTTCTTTAGAGAAGATAATTGTTGATATCGTATCTACATGGAATAGATGATATGTGAAATACATAATTATAAAATCCAAATTAACATCATCTCCATAGGAAGCATGCGAGTTTCCTAGGTATTCCTAATTCATAAATAGCTCAAACACACTACATATTTTTCTGGCCATGCTACTGTGCCATATAAGCAAATCATGCATTTAAGTTATAAGTAATAACTATTTCGCATTATTCTATGCATGCGGCACTGCCACATCATCAATTCATACATGTTAGCTACAACCGACTATCATTTTTCAAGCCATGCAACCATGCAACATAAGCAAGTCATGCATTAAAAAAGTCATAAGTTACAACCTTTTGCATTAGTCTATGCATATATCGCTGCCACATCGTCAACTCATTCATGTCAGTTGTAAGTCATTTTTCATTAGATTTTGTATTCCTCTGAATATTATATATGTTTGACAATGGCAACATACCTATGCAGTTCGTCTTTCATATTTTTGTTAGAAATGATATTCATTTTACCGCAATTCAAATGGTTTTTCTCTTTTTGAACACTTCATATGTTTCATTGCTTTTTAAGCATACATTTTCTTTCCATTAGATATAGTTATTTTTGTTTGTTCTCGTTCAATAAACTCATGCATAAACTATAAGATTGAAAAGCAGTTGTGATGGGGTATTCAATTGTATGAAGGTAATCATTTTTAATATATATTAGATGAAGCAAATCACAACAAACTAAATTACCTTGGCTTGACGACTTTCTGTAAAGCAACACACGATCACTAGATCCATCTCCTCGAACGTCTAGGATAAGCATGCATCAACGGTTTTTCTTTTTAATGAATTGAATTAATTCATA
>NC_041382.1:25893281-25897457 GCF_002162155.2 Triticum dicoccoides
ACCGAGCTTTGTAATTTAATTGATAGATTTACATAGCCCTAGGCCTCCAAACACCAAACATGGCGTCCTAGAATAAGATCTAACTCCTAGCAAACTTATAAGCATCGACATTTGATTTCAACATCCATGCTTAAAAACAACTCTTGGCAAAGCCTTCTTCATCTATGTTATCTCTTTGATGATCATGACGTTTTCTTCCAGGCTCCACTCCTGAATACGACGAGTAACACGAAAGCAATTTGAGGCAACCATCATCGATTCGATGCCTTTATTTTGAGCTAAACACAGGCCTCGCAATAGGCAATCTCCTCCACACAAGCTTGGTCCGAATACCCCGCTTGAACACGACATGTGCCCCAATAAATTCACAATCGTCCGACCTGAAGATTGCGGCCGTAGCACTCATATTGTTCCGAGTAGAATTCCACAACAACATCCAATTTCACACTCCATCGTGCTGGAGGAATCCATCTTCTTGCTGGTCTCGCCGTCCCCAATGGATCATCAGGTTCCAATTCATGGATAAAGTTTGTGATGAACGTACTAATGGATAAAGTTCTGCTTTGTGGCACAGTGTGAAACTCTCATCACCCATTTTTCATATGTTCTCTTCATTGAAAAGGCTAAAAGTCACGATGATTTAGTTTTTCTGGGAGAAACCAATCACGATTTAGCAATGCTGGGCTTCATGGATACCACTATACTAATTGTGTTTTCTTTCCTACTTGAATCTAGGCCGGGTCGTACTGTTGGGCTTCTTAGCCTCCTGCACTGTCGTTTACTCTTGCGACGACCTCTATGTCTCGGCCAACACATCTGCAACCCCGTGAGAGCTATATCTCGCATTAAGCGAGACGGTAGCTTTTCTTGTGTAGACATCTAAAGTAATGGCCTGGCTCCACAGGCGTGAATTCTATCTTCGATTAGATAGTTTCCATGCTTTTGATAAAAAGATGGGTTGGTATCTGAATGAAAGTCGGTAAGCAATCAATCTAGTGCTGTCCTCGGCAGACCAGGAAATGTAATAAACTTTGGAGCCTCATCATTGGAAAGAAAGAACATGAGAAAGGGTTCTAAAATAAAAGGCTAGAAAGTCTACTACAGTACAGTCAAAGTCAGCGGCTGAGTTTGCCTAGCCTCGCCTACTCATTTTTGTAGGCGAGCGAGTTAGCGAAGAGGCTTAGGGATAAGAGAGTGAGAGAAAAATTGCGGGTGCGGTGTTCGAAACTTAGATCTACTTGTTTCTTCGTGGCACTGGTAGCCATGGTGGAGTTCATGTTAGATAAGAAGGGCATGGAATATTGGAAGGAAAAGCGCAAGGTTTCCACTGGCTTTCCTATTTCAGAAAGGCGTGAAATAGTTTTTAAAAATGCTCGATTAACAAGTTTTTTTTCCTTTTTCCTATTCCTTTTCTTATTCTCCGGTTTTTCATTTTCATTTTCATTCTTTTTCCATTTGTTTGGTCGGTTTTATTTTTCATTCTATTTTTTCTTTGGTTTATTTTGTATCTTTTTTGGTTTTCATTTTTTCTTTTAGTTTTCATTCTACATTTTTGTATATATCAACAACATTTTTCTAACACACTTTTTAACATTTTTTCCAATAAAATTTAACTTTTTTTAGTAATATGGTCAACAGTTTTTCTCTACACATTTTTAACATTTTGAATGCTTGATTAACATTTTCCATATACAAGATTAACAATTTTCAATACATGGTCAATATGTTTTCTATACATTTTTAAAATGCTTAATTAACAGTTTTCAAATAAAGGGATTACATTTTTTAATACATGGTCAACAGTTTCTTATACTCATTTAACATTTCCAAATGATTGATTAACATTATTCAAACTCTTGTTCAACATATTTTCAATTACTTGATTAACATTTTAATATACATGATAAAAAAATTCATCATTTTTTAATAGATGGTCAACATTTTTTATACACATTTGACATTTTCAAAATGCTTGATTAACATTATTGAAGTACTAAATATTTTTTTTCCAAATGCTTGATTAACTTTTCTATATACATAATAAAAAAATCATCATTTTTTTAGTACATGATAAACAATTTTTCTATACGCTTCAACATTTTTCGAATGCTTGATTAACATTTTTTAAATACTTGTCCAACTTTTTTCAAATATTTGTTCAACATTTTTCAAATGTGTTTTTTTTCCAATATATGTCTTTAGAATATTTTATAGTATTCAAAAATTTACAAAAATAATGGAAAAAACGAAAACATATAACATAAAAAAAAGAAAAAGAGGTTGTGCCCTCCTGTGCACGTGGACCGGGACATCTGCTCACCCCTTCAGCAAGTCGGAAGCTGGACTCGCTGAAGGCGAGATATAGGCGCGCTGCTGCAACCCGACGATGCAGCAGTGGGCGCCCCTTAGCCCGGACCTGAAATTCTCTATGGACAACGTCCTCGGCCTCTTCTTGCACCAATCTTGAGACGAGTACCGCATGCTGTACTGAATAACCAACGAGTCCACACTACAAGCAGAACAAACCGGAATAAAAAGTCTGCCGGGGCCTCAGCACAAGTAAGCCCAAATAAAAGAAAGAAAAGAAGAAAAAATAACACCAATAAGTGGCCACCACATCATGGAGTCGCTAGCGACGCGAGGCGACGGGCCGTGCCGCGCCATGTTGCGCATCCAACATCTGCCCCAGCCGATCATGGTCCCACTGCCTAGCCAGCGTATGCCAGTGCTGCAAGAACATAAGAAATTTCAAGGAGTCAGAGGCCCGTCATAGGAAGATCCGCTTGATCCCATCCTATTATGCGTCATCCAAAGAGTCCAAAACAGCCGCCTCTTCCGCCTGGTCTGAACGGCTCGGGACTGGAGGAAGCCAACCGTGTATGAGCCTCCCAATCTGGCCCCAGGTCCTTCCGGACAAAGTTCCCGAAGTACGCGAGCCGCCGTGCAAGAGAAGAGGATGTGAGTCACTGTTTCTGAAACCCCACAAATGGGACATAACACATTACCTGGGCCATGCCTCTTGAGCACCTCCGTCCCTGACGGGAGGCGATCCCTCAACAGTTGCCACACAGAAATGTTGAGCCTCTTGCTAGAGGGCAGCCGCCTTGACCTTGCAGCATTGCAAGTCGCAACTGTCGCCGCCACCACCCTGAACTTGCAGCATCGCAGGTCACAGCTGTTGCCGCCGGCGCCTGTGGCTTCAGAACTGTGGCCGGTGTGTGGTGTTATCTTGCCGCATATCTTCCCTTCTATCCTTTCCTTCTAGTATCTATCATCTGTTCCTTTCCTCAGTCTTATCTTGCTACATTTTGATGGATGCCATTGGTTGATTTTTTTTTCCCTGAGATTTGATGCCTGTTCCGTTTGCACTAGGTTGATTATTCGTAAGCGTCTTTCCTTCTATTCATCTGCAGATCTGATGCAAAGCTTACACCTGATTGATTTCATCGATTTGTATGCCCCTCTCTTTTTTCTCAATTCATCTGCCTCCATCTGATGCAGTGGATCTACATTGGTTGATTCGGTCGAACCGAAGACCAAAACCGAATTTTCGGTGCACCGAGACCTCGGTTAGCAGCCGAACCAACCTGTGGTTGGATGGTTAGAGGGACAGTGGTATCCCAGCTCACCAGGGTTCAAGTCCTGGTGCTCGCATTATTCCTGGATTTATTTCAGGATTTCCGGCGATGCGCTTTCAGTGGGAGGAGACGTTCCGGTCGATGACGAGACGCCTACGGTGACTTCGTAAATTTTAAGGTGACATGCCGGCTCAGTCTCTACGACGGGGCCTCGTCTTCCCCTCTACATGGACCCCCCGGGCTGGTGCGGTTCGACCGGCCACCGGAGTCACTGGGCTATGGCGGGGCTATGCGGCACGGCTCCAGGCATGCTCGGCTACGGCGGCTTCAGGTACATGTGCGGCGGCTGTGGCTTGGAGGTGGCGCGGCTGCTGCAGGTGCTCTGCTTCGATGGAGGTAAGGTGGCTAGATCTGGCGCGGGGGCTGGTGGCGGCGGTGTGTGCGTGCGGCGACCTGGTCGGTGGCGGGCGGAATGGGAAGGCTTCTCTGAGGCTCCTTAGCGGTTGGTGGTGGCGGCTCCATCTCTCCGCTCGATGGGCGGGTGGTGGTTCGTAGTCCGGCGGTGGTCCGAGGCAGCGGCCATGGTAGGGAGACACAT
>NC_041382.1:25898026-25912212 GCF_002162155.2 Triticum dicoccoides
CGGCAGGGGTGCCCGCCATTGATTCGTTCCAGTCCTCCCCTCCTCCTCTCCCCGGCCTAGTGATGCATGGTCTCCGGTCTGCCGTTCTTCGGGTCGTTACGGTCGCTGGCAGTTCCGCCGGTGGTTGGGGTGTCAGTAAGGCCAAAGCCGGTGCCTTGGTCGGCTGTGGAGTTGTTGGATGGTAGGGCGGTGGCCCTGGTGGTGGGAGGCGCGACGTTTGTGGGCGGATCGTGTGTCTCAGGTGCAGGCGGGCAATCATGGCTACGTGGGTGGCATGGTTGCAGGGGGTTGACGAAGCTAGGGTGTCACGGAGGGGTGTGAGCGCCGGGGTACACCTCCTTCCCAGTTTTACTAGCCGGCGGTGGCGGCGGCTGTTGCTGTCGTACCCCTTCCTGAAGGCACCGTCGCGGTGTTCCCACTCCTCGTCTTGCTCCAGGTGAAAACCTTATCTTCGGGATCGAGCGGTGGCGGCTATCCTTGGTCGTTTCCCTTCTTGGAGGCACCGTTTTGGAGTCTTGGCTTCGCTGGTGTCCGTCTCACCCCTCTGTTGTGGATTCGCATGATGGAGGTCTCTACAGGCTCCAAGCGGTTTTCCTCCTCGTCATCTTTAGTTTGCTTGGTAGTCCGTAGGGTGGTGTGTCGGTGCCCGACACTGTTGTATATTGCCTTGGCTGTGGTGTGTGTTTGTATCGGCTTCGGTTGTAACGGTGATATTTGCTTTATAATATAAAGCGGGGGAAATCCTTTTTCGTCGGTACTCCCTCCGGCCTCCATTGCTAAATATAAATCTTTTTAGATATTTCAAATACAAACTACGTACGGACATATTTTAGAGTGTAGATTCAATCATTTTGCTCCATATGTAGTTTTTTATTGGAATCTCTAAAAAGACTTATATTTAAAGGAGGGAGTATTGTAGTTCCTCATGGTGTTATGTAATAGTGATAATTTTCCTTCGGAGCACAATCTGGATTCTGTTCTTTTGGTTAATTGTTTCCTCTGATCTTTATCGTACTCACCGAGTCATATCCCCAGTGTTACCCTGATTCGTCTTGATTGGAACGTCATAAACAGTGGTAAAAAATTTGTGGGTGCACTCTGATTTTATTTCTCTGTTGGATAACAAAAATGAATTTAATCGGACACTTTGTTAGACGAAACATATACAAGTACCTTGTAATATCAACGAACATATGAGGGAGTTAGTCCCAAGATATTGCACCCTGTTTCTTTTTTTGTTCAATTTTTTCCTCTCGTTTTTATCATACTCGGTATGTCAAATCCCCGGTGTGACCCTCATTTGTGTTTATTGGAACTTCAAACCCACCAGTACTGTTTGTTGTGGATGCACTCCGATTTGTTTTCACTGGTGGTGGCCGTTTGTCAGACGATCTCATTCCTTACGTGCTAGCAGCGCCAAATCGTCATGAGCGTATACATACGCTCCTCCTCCGGTAAGGCAAGTCAGCGAGCACATGGAGGAGCCACTCTGGTCCTGTGTGCACTAGCCGCCAGACGTCTGGGATGTTCCACTGCTTTGCCATTGACTGCCATAGGGAGACCGCTCGGGGGCATCTACAGATAGCATGGAAAGTGTTCTCCGGTTCGGTGGCACACACAGGGCAAAGGATATTCATTTCAAGATTACGAGAATGTTTATTTTTCCAAGTGGGAAGACAGTTTGTCGCTATCCTCCAAGCAAACACACACACCTTTGGAGGAGCAGGGCACCTCCATAAAAAAGTCCAGACGGCTCATCACCCGTCCGGTGCCCTGCTCGCTGTGACTGAATATGGGTGGAGTCGTTCATCAAGCGCCAGCCGGTATGTGCTCCGCACCATGAAGATACCATTACGCTCCGGTTCTCAAGCAAGAACATCCTCTCCTAGACGTGTGCAAGTTCGAATTTTAACAATCTGCTCAATGTCCACAAGGGCAAAATACTCTTGGAGAAGGTCCATATGCCACGCTCCTCGTTCATCCAGCAGCTCGGACACCCTCCGTAGACGACACCGGCCCTGCACGGTGATAGGTTTACCAGAGCCTCCATTCGGGATCCAGCGGTCTGTCAATATGCATATTGATTGGCCATTTCCAACCCTCCAAATGATGCCCCTTTTCAAGAGTTCAAGCCCATGAGCAATGCCTTGCCAAGTTGGTGAAGAATTAGAAGGGAAAACTGTGTACTCCAGATTACCATTAGGGAAATGCTTAGCCTTCATTACCCGTGAGCACAAGCTGTCCGGATGAGTGAGAATTCGCCAAGCTTGGTGCGCCAACAGTGTTTGGCTGAATAAGCGAAATTTCCGGAACCCCATGCCTCCCTGTGACTTTGGCCGGATCAGTTTTTCCCAAGCACGCCAATGCGTTTTGCGTCGAACTTTTTCAGCTCCCCACCAGAAGTTTCTTACCATGTGAGTTAGGTCATCACAAGTTGATGCTGGTAGCTTAAACACACTCATTAAATAAGTTGGGAGTGCTTGAGCAATTGATTTGATTAGCACTTCTCTCCCACTTTGTGCCATCGAGTCACACCACGTTACAAACCTCTTTGTGGATTTTTCTTGAATGTTCTGGCCCTTGCTCATACGCCCATTAGGAGTAGGAAGTCCGAGGTATTTCTCTTCAAAACTAATGTTTTGCACCTCCAGCACCCGTATGACATCATCCTTATCACCTTGTCTGCACCATTCACGGAATAATATGGAGCACTTTTGCGGATTAATTAGTTGCCTTGTAGCACTATCATATACATCTAGTACTCCCTTGTTTCGAATTGCCTCCCCTTCCGTCGCACAAAAGAACAAAAGTGTATCATCCGCGAACAAAAGGTGTGAAATAACGGGAGCTCTGGGACACACTCTCAGAGGTGAAATATGCATATCTCCCACATCATTCTTGAGCAAAGCTGCTAGATGATACGTCTCCAACGTATCTATAATTTTTGATTGGTTCATGCTATATGATATTCTGTTTTGGATGATTGATGGGCTTTATTATACACTTTTATATTATTTTGGGGACTAACCTATTAACCGGAGGCCCAGCCCAAATTGCTATTTTTTTTGCCTATTTTAGAGTTTCGTAGAAAAAGAATATAAAACGGAGTCCAAACGGAATGAAACCTTCGGAAACGTGATTTTCGAAACAAACGTAATCCAGAGGACTTGGACCCTACGTCAAGAAAGCAACCAGGAGGGCACGAGGTAGGGGGCGCGCCCTCCACCCTCGTGAGGCCCACGTTGCTCCACCGACGTACTTCTTCCTCCTATATATACATATGTACCCCCAAACCAGCAGAAGCATCCACGAAAACCTAATTCCACCGCCGCAACCTTTTGTACCCATGAGATCCCATCTTTGGGCCTTTTCGGCGTCCTGCCGGAGGGGGCATTGAACATGGAGGGCTTCTACATCAACACCATAGCCTCTCCGATGATGTGTGAGTAGTTTACCTCAGACCTTCGGGTCCATAGTTATTAGCTAGATGGCTTCTTCTCTCTCTTTGGAACTCAATACAAAGTTCTCCACGATTCTCGTGGAGATCTATTCGATGTAATCTTCTTTTGCGGTGTGTTTGTTGAGACTAATGAATTGTGGGTTTATGATCAAGTTTATCTATGAACAATATTGGAATCTTCTCTGAATTCTTTTATGTATGATTGGTTATCTTTGCAAGTCTCTTCGAATTATCAGTTTGGTTTGGCCTACTAGATTGATCTTTCTTGCAATGAGAGAAGTGCTTAGCTTTGGGTTCAATCTTGCGGTGTCCTTTCCTAGTGACAGCAGGGGCAGCAAGGCACGTATTGTATTGTTGCCATCGAGGATAACAAGATGGGGTTTATATCATATTGCATGAGTTTATCCCTCTACATCATGTCATCTTACTTAAAGCGTTACTCTGTTCTTTTGAACTTAATACTCTAGATGCATGCTAGATAGCGGTCGATGTGTGGAGTAATAGTAGTAGATGCTGGCAGGAGTCGGTCTACTTGTCGCGGACGTGATGCCTATATACATGATCATACCTAGATATTCTCATAACTATGCTCAATTCTATCAATTGCTCAACAGTAATTTGTTCACCCATCGTAATACTTATGCTCTTGAGAGAAGCCACTAGTGAAACCTATGGCCCCCGGGTCTATTTTCCATCATATTAATCTTCCAACAATTAGTTACTTTTATTGCCTTTTTTTTACTTTGCATCTTTATTATAAAAATACCAAAAATATTATCTTATCATATATATCAGATATCACTTTCGTAAGTGACCGTGAAGGGATTGACAACCCCTTTATTGCGTTGGTTGCGAGGTTTTTATTTGTTTGTGTAGGTGTGAGGGACTTGAGCGTGGCCTCCTACTGGATTGATACGTACCTTGGTTGTTAAAAACTAAGGGAAATACTTACGCTACTTTGCTGCATCACCCTTTCCTCTTCAAGGGAAAACCAACGCAGCGCTCAAGAGATAGCAAGAAGGATTTCTGGCGCCGTTGCCGGGGAGTCTACGCAAAAGTCAACATACCAAGTACCCATCACAAACTCTTATCTCCCGCATTACATTATTTGCCATTTGCCTCTCGTTTTCCTCTCCCCCACTTCACCCTTGCCATTTTATTCGCTCTCTTTTCCGTTCGCCTCTTTTTCGCTTGCTTGTCGTTATTGCTAGTCCTCTATCTTCTCCGTTGTCTCCCGAGAAGGAAGTTCTTAATTTTTAGCAAAGGGAGGGAGAAAATCTAAAAGACGCTTGGTATAGAATTTGCAATGCTCAAAATAGATCTACCAGGAAGCAATCTACTTCCATTCTTCTCCGCAATTTTTATGTAGGTGCTACTCCTTGGTACAGATATATTCTTGATACCATTACCGGAGGAAATTTCTTGGGTAGCCATATTTTTTATTCTTATAATGCTATGATAGATTTGTTTGGCTCACCACCTCTTTTGGTTAATGGAACTATGTTAACTTTGGAGCATGTAATGCAAAGACTTGAAATTATTGAAAATAAGGTTGCTACCATAGAGTTAACTGAAAATTTGGATAAAAAGATCCACAACCAAATTACCCAATATGGATCTAAAGTAGGAGTCACTTTGAAAAATATTAAGGAGAAGGAACCTATAGTTAATGAAAGAATAAATCAGGATTCCACTAGAGTCGATAAACTTGAGGGTATCATTACCAACTTGGGGACCGCTTTCTCTTCCATAAAGAATACTCCGAATCCTCCGACTAAAATTGCCAAGCTTATGTATGTTCCTAGAAACTGCGGATCTCAAATCGATAAGTGTTCGTCCCAATCTTTTTGCTATCTTTAAGGAACCATTTGCTACAAATGATTTTTTTTGATTTTGTGCCTAGAAGTTTGATAATTAATAAAAAGAAAAAAACTCCTAAGGGTGATAGGTGTCTTATTGAAGAATTGCCTACCAAAGATGGCAATACCTAGATCGATCCTTGCTTTATGCCTAGCTAGGGGGTTAAACGATAGCGCTTGTTGGGAGGCAACCCAATTTTATTTTTAGATTTTTGCTTTTTGCTTCTGTTTAGGAATAAATCTTTAATCTAGCCTCTGGTTAGATTTTTTATGTTTTAATTAGTGTTTGTGACAAGTTAAACCTATAGTATCTTCTTGGATGATAGTTATTTGATCATGCTGAAAATTCCAGAAATTTTCTGTTCACGAAAACAATTGTTAGAAATCACAAGAACGTGATAAAATATTGATTCCAATTGTAGCAGATCAATAAAAAAATTGTCTAGGTCGTCCTATTTTTCTAGATTTTTTGGAGTTCAAGAAGTTTGCGTTAGTTATTGATGACTACAGACTGTTCTGCTTTTCGTGTGTTGTTTGCTTATTTTGATGAATCTATGGCTAGTAAAATAGTTTATAAACCATATAGAATTTGGAATATGGTAGGTTTAACACCAATATAAATAAATAATGAGTTCATTACAGTAACTTGAAGTGGTGTTTTGTTTTCTTTCGCTAACGGAGCTGACGAGATTTTCTGTTAAGTTTTGTGTTGTGAAGTTTTCATGTTTTGGGTAAAAGATTTGATGTATTATGGAACAAGGAGTGGCAAGAGCCTAAGCTTGGGGATGCCCATGGCACCCCAAGATAATCTAAGGACACCAAAAATGCAAAGCTTGTTCTTTCGTCTACTTCCATCGGTAACTTTACTTGGAGCTATATTTTTATTCACCACATGATATGTGTTTTACTTGGAGCGTCTTGTATGATTTAAGTCTTTTCTTTTTAGTTTAACACAATCATCCTTGCTGTACACACCTTTTGAGAGAGACACACATGATTCAAAATTTATTAGAATACTCAATGTGCTTCGCTTATATCTTTTGAGCGATATAGTTTTGCTCTAGTGCTTCACTTATATCTTTTAGAGCACAGTGGTGGTTTTGTTTTATAGAAACTATTATGCTCTCATGCTTCACTTATATTATTTCGAGAGTTTTAAACATCATGGTAATTTGCTTAAATAGGAAAATTAATCCTAATATGCGAAGTATTCAAAACTAGTAAAAACTTTCTTATGAGTGTGTTGAATACTAAGAGATGTTTGATGCTTGATGATTGTTTTGAGATATGGAGGTAGTGATATTAAAGTTGTGCTAGTTGAGTAGTTGTGAATTTGAGAAATACTTGTGTTGAAGGTTGCAATTCATGTAGCATGCATGTACGGTAAACATTATGTAACAAATTTAAAACATGAGGTGTTCTTTGATTGTCCTCCTTATGTGTGGCGGTCGGGGACGAGCGATGGTCTTTTCCTACCAATCTATCCCCCTAGGAGCATGGCGTAGTGCTTGGTTTTTGATGACTCGTAGATTTTTGCAATAAGTATGTGAGTTCTTTACGACTAACGTTGACTCCGTGTATTATAGGCACTCTTACCCTTCCATCATTGCTAGCCTCTTCGGTACCGTGCATTGCCCTTTCTCACATTGAGAGTTGGTGCAAACTTCGCCGGTGCATCCAAACCCCGTGATATGATACGATCTATCACACATAAACCTCCTTATATCTTCCTCAAAACAGCCACCATACCTACCTTTTATGGCATTTCCATAGCCATTCCGAGATATATTGCCATGCAACTTTCCACCGTTCCGTTTATCATGACACGTTCATCATTGTCATATTGCCTTGCATGATCATGTAGTTGACATCGTATTTGTGGCAAAGCCACCGTTCATAATTTTTCATACATGTCACTCTTGATTCATTGCCTATCCCGGTATACCGCCGGAGGCATTCATATAGAGTCATACCTTGTTCTAGTATCGAGTTGTAATCATTGAGTTGTAAATAAATAGAAGTGTGATGATCATCATTCATGGAGCATTGTCCCAATAAAAAAAGAGAAAGGCCGAATAAAAAGAAGGGGAAGGCTCAAATAAGAAAAAGGGACAATGCTACTATCCTTTTTCCACACTTGTGCTTCAAAGTAGCACCATGATCTTCATGATAGAGAGTCTCTTGTTTTGTCACTTCCATATACCAGTGGGAATTTGTTGGGGAACGTAGTAATTTCAAAAAAATTCCTACGCACACGCAAGATCATGGTGATGCATAGCAACGAGAAGGGAGAGTGTTCTACATGTACCCTTGTAGACCGAAAGCGAAAGCGTTAGCACAACGCGGTTGATGTAGTCGTACGTCTTCACGATCCGACCGATCAAGTACCGAACGCACGACACATCCGAGTTCAGCACACGTTCAGCCAGATGACGTCCCTCGAACTCCGATCCAGCCGAGTGCTGAGGGAGAGTTTCATCCGCACGAAGGCATGGTGACGATGATGATGTTCTACCGATGCAGGGCTTCGCCTAAGCACCGCTACAATATTATCGAGGTGGACTATGGTGGAGGGGGGCACCGCACACGGCTAAAAGATCAATGATTAATTGTTGTGTCTCTAGGGTGCCCTCTGCCCCCGTATATAAAGGAGCAAGGGGGAGAGGCGGCCGGCCAGGAGGGACGCGCCAGGAGGAGTCCTACTCCCAGGACTCCCTCCCTTTTCCTTGTTGGATTAGGAGGGGAGAGTGAAGGAGAGAGAGGGGGAAAGGAAAGGGGGGCGCTGTCGTGGTTCTAAGTCTGACAGTAATGTAGGGGGGTATGAATGGAGAGGCAAGATCCTAGCTATGGAGTAGTTGTATACGCACGAGTTTTACGAGTTCAGACCCTTCTCGGAGGATGTAATAGCCCTACATCTCGGAGCCCGGAGGCGGTCGACTGGTTTATGCGTGCATGAAATACAGAGGTGCGAACCCTTTACACTGAGGAGGGGGTGGCTTATATAGAGTTCGCCAGACCCCTCCGGCCCTCAGTTATGCAGGGTTTAAGGTACATTAAGGTCGGGCGTTACTGGGAACGCCACAAATAAAGTGCTATGATGACCATAAAAGCTACTTAATGACCGACCATTAGTGTGCGGAGTGACTTTAGATCCACTGTCTGTCGAGTGGTTGGCTTCATGGTCGAATGATAGTCTTCATAGTCGAGTGTCTTCGAGTCTGTCGAGTGGAACACTTCTGAGTCGATTGAAAGGTGATTCTTCTCAGAATGTTTTCTGGTTCTTCTAGAGATGCCCTTGGGGAGGGTATCTTGGGCAGGTCCATGACCCTACCCTAGGTACATAGCTTCATCATTAGCCCCCGAATGGATCGAGGTTTGAGAGGGGAAGGAGTTGAAAACACTTTCGACCCATTTTTCGTGCTATGAGTATATCTTGCTCTAGATCAATGAACCTAGGTGATGACACCAACTTCTTTTTCAGTCGCCTTGATCCATTCTTAGTTTTTGTCGAGTGAGTTTCTTTACTTGAAGAGCTCCGAGTGACGGTGTGGAGGAGATCTTCCGTCTGACAAGTTGTTCTGCTGCTCGCGGATTTCACGGGATTCGAACTTTAGGAAGCACGCGGGGCGGAGGAGGCCGCAGTAATCAGATGGGATAGGGCAGAGCCGCCTCGTTCTCCGCGCCACCTTTTTCGCCACGTATCGCGCACGAGACTGTTGCGGGATTTGACAGGATCGCCTGGGCCTACAAGTCAACCACTCGGAAGTAACCCCATATAAGGCACCGGGCCGGGGTTTTTGAGCAGTGTGTTCTCATTTCATCCTCTCCTCCTCAGACTTCTCCGCCGCGCTCGCTCTCGCCCCAGTGCCGCCATTCCGTACGCGTCTCACCGGCGACGATGGGGAAAGAGAAGACGGTGGCTCTGGAGCGGGCGAAGAAGGCGAGGCGAAGGCGAAGGCGAAGAAGTCCAGTCGGGGCGGATCTTCCTCGAGGGCTAGCCTGCCGCAGGGCTGGATCTAGGGTGACTGGATCCTCTCGGCGATTCGTCAGGAGGACATCGACGACTTGGCTGATGGAGGGCTGATTCCTCATGGATCGGCGTGGCTTCCGGGGGAGGAGACCGAGCCACGACCTTGGGAGGGTGAGCGCGTTCTCCTCGCCACCCATGTCGACTGTGGGTTTTCCTTGCCTCCCCACCCTTTCTTTCGGGGATTTTTGAATTTCTTTGGGGCGCAACTCCACCACTTCACTCCCAACACAATCGTGTATCTTGCCGCTTTCGTGTCTTTGTGCGAGAATTTCTTGGGTTGTCGACCTAATTGGGGTCTTTTCAAGCACATTTTCACTTGTCGCTCCCAGACGGTGAAAAAGGCCAATCCGAGTGACGAGAGAACTCAAGTGATCCAGATGTGTGGGGGCCTCGGGATTCAGATGAGAGGTAAAATTTCTTTTCCGGCCATGGTTCTTCCCGACTTGGTCCGTGGATGGCAGTCGACCTGGTTCTATTGTAAGGACCAGCCGACGCCAGGGCAGTCGACTGGACTTCCTCCATTTTCCATGGACCGAGTGAGTAAGCCTTCCTCTTTGAAGGTGATCCCGGAGGAGAAGGCGCAGGTTAAGGTGCTGGTCGAACGGGTAGTTCAGCTTATCCATGATGGGGTGACTAGTATGGATCTGTTGGAGGTCTTCCTCTGGCGAAGCATCCAACCACTTCAAGCTCGACACCATACGATGTGGATGTATTCGGGCACGGAGGACACCACTCGGATCCACCCGAAAGAGGTCGAGGATGTCACGTTGGAGGGGTGCCTGACGAGCATCACGGGAAACAAAGATAACCCTAGGGGAGCCAGGAGAATTCCTCCACTCGACCAGTCCCACGTACCAGACAAGATCCAATTCTGAGCTTCCGACTGTAATTTAAATTTAATCGTGCAGTTGTTTATGCTTCGTCGACTGACTTTTGTTCTGCTTGTTTTCTTCCAGGCGCTTATCGAAATGTACTCAATGCCCAACGGAGAGCAAGAGCAAGACCCGGAGGGGGAGGCAAGCGGCGGCGACTGGCATTCTGACGAAGAAGAAAACAAGGAGCGCGACGACTCAAGTGGCAAAGAAGAAGTCGAGTCTCCTCCTCGCAGGGAGAGGCGATCCAAGGTCGACCAAGACCGGCCGAGCGCCCGTGAAAAGGCGATTTCTCAGACTGGCCAGTCTTCAAAACGCCCTCGGACGTCTTCACCAGCCCCGACTAAAAAAGTGTCGAAGCAGCCCAAGGTTGTAGTGCAGAAGCCTCGGAAGGCGTTGCCGAAGATTAAGATTGACATCCCTGTCGCTTCTGCGTGAGTGTCTTCCTTTGTATTTACTCGACGCTCCGTGCTGTTTATTTTCCCTTGATTTGACCAGATGAACCTTGGAACTAGCAGCGCTGCTACTTCCGGGACTTCAGCCTACAGGGATGAGGATGAGGCAATGGAGGATGCGGTCACCTCCAATCTGGGTACGGTCTCCGTCGTTCTGTCTTTACTTGGTCGATTCAACTATAATATATACCATTGGGTCATGTAAATTTTGGCGACTGATCTTTGAACAGCTCCCAACGTCATTGACTTCCCTGACGATGACGATGAAGAGCCAGAGAGGCCTTTGATAAGGAAAAATAGGAAAACTCCTGCGGACAAGGCGCCACAGTCGACGCCGATAGCGGAACCAGTCGTTCAGGATGCTGGTGATGCCAATCGGGCTTCTGTTACCTTCGCCATGCCACTGTCGAGTGCCCTGCCTTCTTCGACGACTGCTCAAACTCCTGCCGATCCACCTTTAGTTTTTTCCACTCATCACGTCCCAGAGGACGAAGTGAATGCTTCCAAAGAAGCCATACACCAAGCAAGTATCATGATGGAAAAGATGAAGATGGTGCGGGATGCCAGTCAGGCCGCCTATGATGCCAGCTCGGCTCTCCAAAGCAATGTTCTGGTTAGCAGCACGTCGACTGACTCTCTTGGCTTGTTCTGTTAGGATATGGTACCTGAAAACCCTCTTTCCAAGGATCTTGGCATCTTTACACCCACTGGGTGTTTCGACTTATCACTGAGCATATCCATACTTTGAGCTGAATTTTTTGTTATTGAATTTTTGGATTAGTGGGGGCACGCTGAGTGCACCTACTGGGTGTAGTCCCCGAGACTATGGTGGACTGCGGGCAGTCGACTGTAGTCTTGAATTTTTAATTCCTTCACTCGGTCTGGTCTGGCCATGTCGAGTGTTAACTGAACCAGTGGGGGCATGCTAAGTGCACCCACTGGGTGTAGTCCCCGAGACCGTGGTCGACTGCTGGCAGTCGACTACGGTCTGAAGAGCTCGTTTGTGGCTGTCTTTCTTCTCCCTTTTTTTGGCACTCGCGCTGAAAAGGTCTCGTCGAGTGTTAACTGAACCAGTGGGGGCACGCTAAGTGCACCCACTGGGTGTATTCCCCGAGATTATGGTGGACTGCGGGCAGTCGACCGTAGTCTTAGTATTTATTGTCGTTGTCCTTTTACCTCTATGAAATAACCCATCCTCTCTGATTGCAGAAATCTTGTGACCTTGGAGCTTGCTTTGCCGACTTGGAAAAGCAGCAAATTCAACTCAACCTTGGCCTGGAGTTGGCCAAGTCAGAGCTGCAGAAGGCCAAGGATGATGCCAATGGTAAGGAAGTTTTGTCGACTGGTTTGTCTTAGACCCAGATTTCATTCTGCTCTTCCTGAACCAAGCATCATTTCTTTTTAGAAAAACTGAACCAGGCTCTGGTAAAGAAGGATCAAGATCTGGCTGCTGCACAGAAGAAGGCTGATGACCAAACGGCTCTAGCTGAACAAAAGCTGGCTTCAGTCGGCCAATTGGAGGAAGAGAACGCCAAGATAAAATCTGCCCTGGACGAAGCCAACAAGGAGGTAACCCGCTTGAAGAAGGACAAGGTCAACCTGAACGAGAAGATGGAAGGCATTTCTCGCAAGAGGGACGATTTGGAAAGCTATCTGAGGAGCCTCGCCAAGAAGTTGTTCATCAAGCTTGAAGGTATATACTCTGTTCCGACTGGTTTATTCCCGTCGACTCGTCGTATGAATATTGACTCATCCACGGATTGTCCATGCAGAGTTTTGCCGAGACTTCAAGGAGGAGACTGGGCGGATTGAACCAAACTTGGACCCCATCAACTCTCCCGTGAAGGATGAAACTGCTATGAACCTGCTCCGACTGGAATCCCGCATTGACGGCGTTGTTGACTACTTGGCTCGACTGAAGGTCGCCACGTCACGGATCGACACGGCACTTTGGCCAAGGGCAACACTCCAGAATGACCTCGAGTCTCTGATGACTCGACTTAATGAGATCCCTGGTCGAGTGCAGGAGTGGAAGAAGTCTTCTGCCCGTTGTGGTGCTGATGTGGCTCTGTCTTTGGTTCGTGTCCACTATAAAGAGGCGCGAGAAGATAAGCTGGCAGCGATCAAGGTCGCCAACACCAAGAAGCATGATTTCTGATCCTTTATGGAGACTTTCATTGCTGCCTCCACTCGGATCGCCAATGGTGTCGACCTGGACTCGTCGAGCCTGCCAGTCC
Organism: Triticum dicoccoides; assembly: GCF_002162155.2. Taxonomy (NCBI): domain Eukaryota; kingdom Viridiplantae; phylum Streptophyta; class Magnoliopsida; order Poales; family Poaceae; genus Triticum; species Triticum dicoccoides. The sequence continues at coordinate 25,910,940 of NC_041382.1, forward strand.
TCCTCTCATGGAGTGAACAAACTTTTATGCCCCACCTCAAATTTGCCTCGAAATGCCGAGTGAATTTTGTAACCGTTAAACTCCTTCGGGCTGAGAGCCCGAGTACTTTGATCTGCGGTTTGGAACCTTTAAGATTTATCTGAACTTGTTTTATTTCTGAATATGCTTGCATTTGCCTTCGAGTGGACTTTGCTCTTCACTGGAAATAGTCTTTGTGTTTGAGATGCAGCTCTGAGGTGGAAAATCCAGTCGACCTGCACTTCATTGTCCTTGCAGGAAGGGATGGAGCATGTATTGCAGTCGACCTGCGCCTCGTCGTCCTTGCGGATCGGGATGGAGTGCACGTTGTATTTGTGGCGTAGCTCCGAAGGATAAGGTAGCAGTCGACCTGCACCTCGTCGTCCTTGCGGATCGGGATGGAGCGCATGTTGTATTTGTGGCGTAGCTCCAAAGGAGAAGGTAGCAGTCGACCTGCACCTCTTCGTCCTTGCGGATCGGTATGTTTTCAAACTTAGGCGAGTACTGGGACTGTAGCTAAGCCCCCGAGTGGGAGGGTTGCTCTCCACTCGGTAGGATTTTTTTTAAACTTAGGCGAGTACTTAGACTGCAGCTAAGCCCCCGAGTGGGAGGCTGGCTCACCACTCGGTAGGATTTTTTAAACTTAGGCGAGTACTGGACTGCAACTAAGCCCCCGAGTGGGAGGCTGGCTCACCACTCGGTAGGATTTCTCAAACTTAGGCGAGTACTTGGACTGCAGCTAAGCACCCGAGTGAGAGGATTGCTCTTCATTCGGTAGGATTTCAAACACTTAGGCGAGTACTGGACTACAGCTAAGCCCTTGAGTGGGAGGCTGGCTCACCACTCGGTAGGATTTCTCAGACTTAGGCGAGTACTTGACTGCAGCTAGGCCTCCGAGTGGGAGGCTAGCTCACCACTCGGTAGGATTTCTCAAACTTTGGCGAGTACTTGGACTGCAGCTAAGCCCCCTGAGTGAGAGGATTGCTCTTCACTCGGTAGGATTTCAAACACTTAGGCGAGTAATGGACTGCAGCTAAGCCCCCGAGTGAGAGGATTGCTCTTCACTCGGTAGGATTTCAAACATTTAGGCGAGTACTGGACTGCAGCTAAGCCCCCGAGTGAGAGGATTTCTCTTAACTCGGTAGGATTTCAAACATTTAGGCGAGTACTGGACTGCAACTAAGCCCCCGAGTGGGAGGCTGGCTCACCACTCGGTAGGATTTTTTAAACTTAGGCGAGTACTGTACTGCAGCTA
>NC_041382.1:25912838-25954822 GCF_002162155.2 Triticum dicoccoides
CCACTCGGTAGGATTTCCCAATCTTAGGCGAGTACATCGACTGCAGCTAAGCCCCCGAGTGAGAGGATTGCTCTTCACTCAATAGGATTTCAAACACTTAGGCGAGTACTGGACTACAGCTAAGCCCCCGAGTGGGAGGCTGGCTCACCACTCGGTATGATATTTTAAACTTAGGCGAGTACTGGACTGCAGCTAAGCCCCCGAGTGGGAGGCTTGCTCTCCACTCGGTACGATTTTCAAATACTTAGGCAAAACGGATTCGCAGCTAAGCCCCCGAGTGAGAGGATTGCTCTTCACTCGGTAGGATTTCAAACACTTAGGCGAGTACTGGACTGCAGCTAAGCCCCCGAGTGGGAGGCTTGCTCTCCACTCGGTAGGATTTTCAAATACTTAGGCGAAACAGATTCGCAGCTAAGCCTCCGAGTGAGAGGCTTGCTCGTCACTCGGTAGGAATTTTTTTTACAAACTTAGGCGAAACGGATTCGCGGCTAAGCTACCCACTAGGGGATTTCTCATTTAAACAAAAGCAACAACAATCACTGGGAAAATTATAACACTCTTGTCTTTGATAAATAAACTATAGAGGTATTTTTTATTACATCTCATCCAAGTGAGTACTTAAGTATAAAAGGGGCGGAGCAGCTCCGCATTCCAAGCTCGTGGGTCATCAATCTGGCGATCGATATTGTAAAGATGGTACGCTCCATTGTGGAGAACTCTGGTGACGATGAAGGGGCCTTCCCAAGAAGGAGCGAGCTTGTGTGGTTTCTATTGATCTACTCGGAGGACCAAGTCTCCTTCTTGGAAGGCTCGACTCTTCACATTTCTGGCACGGAATCGACGCAAGTCTTGCTGATAGATAGTCGATCGGATCATGGCCATATCTCTTTCCTCTTCTAGGAGGTCGACTGAGTCCTGTCGGGCGTGTTCTGCTTCATCTTCAGAGTAGAGCTCGACTCGGGGTGCATTGTGAAGCAAGTCACTCGGCAGAACTGCTTCAGCTCCATAGACCAGAAAGAATGGAGTTCGTCCAGTTGACCGATTAGGAGTGGTCCTCAATCCCCAAAGAACCTATGGAAGTTCGTCGACCCATGCGCCTGCTGCGTTCTTGAGATCGCGCATCATTCCAGGTTTCAGTCCTTTGAAAATTAGGCCGTTTGCTCTTTTTGCTTGTCCATTCGACTGGGGGTGAGCGAATGAAGCATAGTCGACTCATGTGCCTTGAGAGGCGCAAAAGGCTCTGAATTTGTCGGAATCGAAGTTTGACCCATTATCAGTAATGATGCTGTGTGGAACTCCATATCTGAATATCAACTCTCTGATGAAACTGATAGCAGTGTAGGCATCAAGATTCTTGATAGGTTTAGCTTCAATCCATTTAGTAAACTTGTCGACTGCCACCAGCACATGAGTGAAGCCGCTCCTGCCAGTTCTTAGTGGTCCAACCATATCCAATCCCCAAACAGCGAAGGGCCAGACGAGTGGAATGGTCTTCAAGGGTGATGCAGGTTTGTGTGATATTGGAATAGAATTGACATCCTTCACATTTGTCGACTATCTCTTTCGCCATTTCATTTGCTCTTGGCCAGTAAAATCCCGCTCGGTATGCTTTAGCCACAATGGTACAAGAAGACGCATGATGACCACAGGTCCCCGAGTGGATATCATCAAGAATTATTTGACCTTCTTCTTGCGCTATACACTTCTGATTGACTCCAGTCGCGCTTTCTCTGTACAACTGTCCCTTTATCATAGTAAAGGCCTTGGATCAACGGACGATCTGTCGAGCCTCTTCTTCATTCTCTGGGAGTTCTCTCCTTAGGATGTACGCGATGTACGGCACCGTCCAGTCGGGAGTGATGACCAAAACTTCCATGATCAGGTCGATCACTGCTGGAACCTCAACTTCAGTCGGATCCGTGGCACTTTTTGGTTGCGGGGCTTCTTCGGTGAAAGGATTCTCTTGAACTAATGGTGTGTGGATGTGTTCCAAAAATACATTGTTGGGAATGGCTTCTCTCTTGGAACCTATTTTTGCCAAATCATTAGCTGCTTGATTTTTCGGTCGGGGTATATGATGAAGCTCTAACCCCTCGAATTTCTTCTCTAGCTTTCTCACTGCATTGCAGTAACCAGTCATGGCTGGATTCTGACATCCTACTCCTTCATCACTTGATTAACCACCAAATCTGAGTCACCATAGACCATGAGGCGACGGACGCCGAGTGAAATGGCCATACGCAACCCATAGAAAAGTGCTTCATATTCTGCTTCGTTATTGGAGCAATCAAAGTGAATTTGGAGAACATATCTGAGCTTATCTCCTCGGGGGGAAACCAACACTACCCCAGCACCGGAACCATTCAGCATCTCAGAACCATCAAATAACATGGTCCAGTGCTCCGAGTGAACTTGAGTCGGCAATTGTTGTTCAATCCACTCGGCGACGAAATCTGCTATTGCTTGGGACTTGATGGCTTTCTTTGCTTCAAACTTGATATCTAGGGGAAGGAGTTCAATCACCCATTTTACCACTCGACCAGTTGCATCTCTGTTGTGCAGAATCTCTGACAATGGAGCATCGCTGACGACTATAATGGAATGGTCAGAGAAGTAATGTGCAACGTTCTTCGTGGTCATATAAATCCCATATACAAGCTTCTGATAATGACGATATCTTTGCTTTGATGGAGTCAAAACTTCAGAAACATAATATACTGGGCGCTGAACTTTAAAGGCTTTTCCTTCTTCTTCCCGCTCGACCGTAAGTACTGTACTAACAACTTGTCCCGTGGCTGCAATGTAAAGCAGCAAAGGCTCTTTGCTGATTGGGGCAGCAAGCACCGGCTGGGTGGAGAGCAGGGCTTTTAGCTCTGCAAACGCTGCATCAGCTTTAGGAGTCCACTCGAACTTGTCTGACTTCTTCATCAGTCGGTAAAGAGGCAATGCCTTTTCACCAAGGTGAGAAATGAATCAACTTAAAGCGGCCAAGCAACCAGTAAGCTTCTGGACATCATGCACACGCACATGACGTTTCATTCAGAGTATAGTACCAACTTTCTCTGGGTTGGCGTCGATTCCTCGTTCGGAAACTAGAAAACCGAGTAACTTTCCGCCAGGAACTCCGAATGTGCACTTTGATGGATTAAGCTTGATATCATACCTCCTGAGGTTGGCAAAGGTGTCAGCAAGGTCAGTCAGCAGGTCGGAACCCTTCCGTGACTTGACCACAATATCATCCATGTATGCTTCCACATTCCGACTTATTTGAGTGAGCAAACACTTCTGAATCATCCTCATGAATGTGGCTCCGGCATTCTTGAGGCCGAATGGCATGGTAACATAACAGAAGCACCCAAATGGAGTGATGAAAGCTGTTTTGATCTCATCGGGTCCATACAGATGGATCTGATGGTAAGCGGAATAGGCGTTTAAAAAAGACAGGCGCTCACATCCTGCAGTCGAGTCGACTATCTGGTCGATGCGGGGGAGAGGAAAATGATCTTTCGGGCAGGCCCGATTGATATGTTTGAAGTCAATGCACATGCGAAGTGACTTGTCCTTCTTGGGGACCATGACAACATTGGCGAGCCACTCGGAGTAGTAAATCTCTCGGATAAACTCCGCTGCTAAGAGTCGAGCCACCTCCTCACCAATGTTCTTCGACAGGTTTCACCTTTGGGTCGACTCGTAGACGGTGCTCAGCCAGCCCCCTGGGAACACCTGGCATGTCAGAAGGCTTCCATGCGAAGATGTCCCAGTTCTCACGGAGGAACTGGATGAGCGCTTCTTCCTATTTGGAGTCGAGTGTTGTTGAGATATGAGTCGGAGCAGCATCGGGTTCGGTCGGGTGAGTGTGAATCGGCTTTCTCTCAACGGATGACTGAAACACTGATTTCGTAGCGGGCTTCTTGGCTCGCAACAAATCACTCGGGTCTGCAGTTTTCTGGTATTCCTGCAGCTCTACCACTGCCATCTGAGCATCAGTGATTTTTGAAGCCTTTCTGAAAACACTCTTCCGCTTTCTTCCGATTACCGGTGATAGTGATCACACCTTTGGGGCCTGGCATCTTCAATTTAAGGTATACATAACATGGTCGAGCCATGAAACGTGCATACACTGGCCTTCCCAAAATAGCGTGATAAGCACTCTGGAAATCCACGACTTCAAACGTCAACTTTTCTTTGCGGAAATTCTTGGAGTCCCCGAAAACCACATCAAGAGCAATCTGACCGAGTGACTCAGCCTTCTTTCCAGGAATGACCCCATGGAAACTCATGTTGCTGGTACTGAGCCTGGACATCGGAATGCCCATCCCTTTCAACATCTCTGCATACAGAATATTCAGACCACTGCCACCATCCATCAAAACTTTAGTCAGTCGAGTGCCTTCGACAACTGGGTCGACCACCAAAGCTTGCCTCCCAGGGGTGGCTATGTGCGTCGGGTAACCAGACTGGTCGAATGTGATGGCAGTCTGAGACCATTTCAAATAACTGGGTGTCGCCGGAGCGACCATGTTCACTTCTCGGTTGATAACTTTCAATCGACTTTTGCTTTCAACATCAGCAAAAATCATCAGGGTGGAATTGACTTGGGGGTATCCATCATCACTATCTTCCTTGTCCTCAACTTTGTCCGACTCCTTTTCCTTATATTTGGGTTGTTTCCCCTGGAACTGCTGGATCAAGAGCCAACACTGTCAAGTGGTATGTTTCGAGTAAATGAGTTTACCCTCTTCATCTTTCTTTGTGTGAATGTGGCATGGCAAATCCAATACATCATTTCCGTCTTGGTCATTCACTTTCTTGGGGTTCCAAGGCAATTTGGGCTTCCCCTTAAACTTTCCTTGAGTCACGGTGAAGGCTTCTCCAGGAGCAGCTGGCTCGGCTTTCCGTTTCTACTTCCGACTGGAATTTCCTCCTCCGGTTTCATGGGCGACTGATTTGTGTTTGCCACTCCGGAGCCGATCCTCTTCTTCACCATTAGCATACTTGGTGGAAATCTCCATCATTCGACTCAGAGACATGTCTCCGGTTCGACCGAATTTCAAATTCAGTTCTCTGTACTTAACGCCTTCCTTGAAGGCACAAACTGCTTGGTGATCAGATACGTTCTCCACTGGGTGATGCAACGTGATCCATCTCTGGATGTAATCCCTCAAAGTTTCATTCGTCTTCTGTACGCAAGATTGCAATTTTGTCAACCCTGCTGGTCGCTTGTAGGTCCCTTCAAATGTTCTGACAAACACTCGGGCAAGATCTTCCCATGTGTAAATGCTGCTGGGTGCTAACTGATCCAGCCACGCTCTGGCCGAGCCCTCCAACATAAGAGGCAGGTGTTTCATGGCCACTTCATCATTGCTGCCGCCAATCTGAACAGCCACTCAGTAGTCCTCAAGCCAAGTATCAGGCTTAGACTCACCAGTGAACTTACTGACTCTAGTCGCCAACGTGAAGTTGGGAGGAATCACCACGGCCCTGATGGCTCTACCGAAGCACTCTAGTCCTGAGACGTGCACTCTAGTCCTGAGACGTGCACTCTGCTGCTGGTGGGTACATCTCTGTCATGACCTTCTCGGTGAGCTTTGTTTCTGTCGACCAAACCCTGAACGAGAATGGATCTCGCATCAAAGCCTGGTTCTCTGGGGTCGACTGGAATCCTTCGCCCAGCACTGTGAGGGCGTCTGTCATCCTGTTGTCGAGGCACATATGACCCACTCCTTGGGGGAGGGGTGGGCACTCGATGTCGATCATCTCGATCGAGTCGGTGATCATACTACTCACGGTTCCTGTACTGATCACGCCGGTCTCCACGTCCCTCATGCCTCGGGGGCGATCTTGGGCTGTGAGCCGACTGAACTGTATCTGCAACAATGGATTTGCTGTGGATCCTATTCTGCGACAGTGATACAACTAAATTTTGGTCTCCTGCTGCCCGGAGTAATGCTCTGATCTGCAACCAGCCTCTGCCAGCCTCGGACTGGGAAGGCTGAATCGACTCTGCTATACGGGCCGCAGCTGCTAAATTCTGAATCAGAGTTCGATATACCTGACTCTGCTATACGTCGACTGGATTCTGGAACCCGTTGTCACGCACGCTCGTCGAGTACTCGCTGGAGGTTCTCCAGCCGAGTGCGCTCAGCCAAGTTGGCCAAGTGCGCGTCCTCCAAGGCACAGGCCTCGGGGGTTTCTCCAATGATAGGAGTGTGAAGTGCATCCATGTTCCGACGGCGAAGTTCTTCCCTCTGCTGCGAAGAGAGGGGCTCGGGGAGGTACTCTTCATGGGCATGCGCCGGATCGCCTCCGCCGTCGCCACCATCGGCTCGGGGGAAGTCGGGAGGACTGAGTGGTCCGTCGACCATCAGGACCTCTGCCGCTGGGTCACTGCTGTCGCACTCGGATGCAGTCTCTGCGGAGCCAATCGAACAGGCCATAGAGAGATTCGCCGGGCTCGATCGCCGCGACTTTGTCGGTGGCCGACTGGCGAGCCACCGCATGCCTCACCCACCGCTGAAGCCTCGATCAACCGGAGCGCTTGCGCCGGCGGGCAACAGGAAGGGAGGACGCCCCAGGAGCTGACCGATACCAGGTCGACGGCTGCCGTAGGAGGACGCCGCGGACGCATGCGTGGAAGTGCGTTGCCCAGCGGACAGGTAGCGCGTCGCCATCGAGTGGTGCCTCCTGAAGCCAAGCGGAGTCGTCGGCGATGAACACGAGCGCGCCGAGACGGATCTTGTGGCCCTCAGCCAAACCTCCGCCTGAAACCATGATGAAGGGGATCAGAAAAATCGCAACTTCTCCAACAAGTCGCTAGGACACCCGCCCCACGGTGGGCGCCAACTGTCGTGGTTCTAAGTCTGACAGTAATGTAGGGGGGTATGAATGGAGAGGCAAGATCCGAGCTATGGAGTAGTTGTATACGTGCGAGTTTTAAGAGTTCAGGCCCTTCTTGGAGGAAGTAATAGCCCGGAGGCGGTCGACTGGTTTATGCGTGTATGAATTACAAAGGTGCGAACCCTTTACACTAACGATGGGGGTGGCTTATATAGAGTTCGCCAGACCCCTCTGGCCCTTAGTTATGCATGGTTTAAGGTACATTAAGGTCGGGCGTTACTGGTAACGCCACAAATAAAGTGGTATGATGACCATAATAGCTACTTAATGACCGACCGTTAGCGTGCGGAGTGACTTTATATCTCCTGGCTGTCGAGTGGTTGGCTTCATGGTCGAGTGATAGTCTTCATAGTCGAGTGTCTTCGAGTCTGTCGAGTGGAACACTTCTGAGTCGATTGAAAGGTGATTCTTCTTAGAATGTTTTCTGGTTCTTCTGGAGATGCCCTTGGGGAGGGTATCTTGGACAGGTCCATGACCCTACCCTAGGGTCATAGCTTCATCAGGCGCCGCCCCCCTCCTTATACAATACGGACTTGGGGGGAGGGGTGAGTGGCTGCCCCTTGGCCGCCTCTCCTCTTCCACCAATTGGTCCCATGAGGCCCAATAACCTCCGGGGGGTTCCGGTAACCCTCCGGTACTCTGGTATATATCCGATAACCCCCGGAACCATTCTAGTGTCCGAATATAGTCGTCCAATATATCAATCTTCATGTCTCGACCATTTCGAGACTCCTAGTCATGTCCATGACTCCAAACTACCTTCGGTACATCAAAACATATAAACTCATAATATAACCATGGCACTATATGTATAACAAACTCATATAAATAGAACAACCATTATTCTCTGATTTAAATGAATAACTATCTCGCATCAAACAAGATCCAGATATAATGTTCATGCTCAACGCTGACACCAAATAACAATTATTCAGGTCTAAATCTAATCCCGAAGGTAGATCTAGAGGTAGCATGCCGACCGCGATCACATCGACTTTGGAACCATTTCCCACGCGCATCGTCACCTCATCCTTAGCCAATCTTCGCTTAAACCGTAGTCCATGTTTCGAGTTGCAAATATTAGCAATAGAACCAGTATCAAATACCCAGGTGCTACTGCGAGCATTAGTAAGGTACACATCAATAACATGTTTATCACATATACCTTTGTTCACCTTGCCATCCTTCTTATCCGCCAAATACTTGGGGCAGTTCCGCTTCTAGTGACCAGTCTGCTTGTAGTAGAAGCACTCAGTTTCAGGCTTAGGTCCAGACTTGGGTTTCTTCTCCTGAGCAGCAACTTGCTTGTTGTTCTTCTTGAATTTCCCCTTCTTCTTCCCTTTGCCCTTTTCTTGAAACTAGTGGTTGATACATCTCCAACGTATCTATTATTTTTGATTGCTCCATGCTATATTATCTACTGTTTTGGACTATATTGGGCTTTATTTTCCACTTTCATATTATTTTTGGGACTAACCTATTAACCGGAGGCCCAGCCCAGAATTGCTGTTTTTTGCCTATTTCAGTGTTCCGAAGAAACGGAATATCAAACGGAGTCCAAACAGAATAATCCTTTCTGGAACGTGATTTTCTTCCTGAATATGACCCAGGAGACTTGGACCCTACGCCAAGGAAGCTTCGAGGTGGGCACGAGGTAGGGGGCACGCCCTACACCCCCAGGCGCGCCCCCACCCTTGTGGGCCCACCGAAGCTCCACCGACGTACTTCTTCCACCTATATATACCCACGTACCCTCAAACAAACAGATACGGAGCCAAAAACCTAATTCCACCGCCGCAACTTTCTGTATCCACGAGATCCCATCTTGGGGCCTGTTCCGGAGCTCCACCGGAGAGGGCCGGCATCACGGAGGGCTTCTACATCATCATAGCCTCTCCGATGAAGTGTGAGTACACTAGTAGAAAAAGGGTCAAACGTGAAGCACATTAGTGCCGGTTTGTATTTGAGCCGGCACTAATGTATACATTAGTGCCGGTTCCAATGGCTAGCCGGGCCGCTTTCATTAGTACCGGTTCGTGGCGAACCTTTAGCACCGGTTCGTGCCACGAACCGGTACTAATGAGAGTGGTGGCAGGATGTTGTCAGAATGGGGCCCCTCCAGCCCCTTTAGTACCGGTTCTTGGCACAAACCGGTACTAAAGGTGGCCCTACATAAACCCTTTGTTCGCCCGAGCTCGCTCTGTTCTTCCCCTTTCCCCTCTCCTCTCTGTTCTTCCCCTCTTCCTCTCGAGCTCATCAAACATTTTGCCCAAAATTTGTCAAGATTTGAAGGCCCCCATCCATTGAAATGATCACAAAGGTTAGCAACTTTGTCCTTTCATCTCTCATTGCTAGATTAGCTCCTGCAATGCTTTATATAGTGATTAATTTGTGAGTTTAGTAATTTGGGAGGATATATATATGTGCTAGTATTTGATTTATATGCAATTTGAGGTCAAAAATAACACTTAGTTTGCATATGTAGGTATGGTTTACTTAGTGCCTTCTAAATCTCCATCGTAGCCACCGTCAATCGCCCGCACCGTCCCGTCGCCGGCACCACCTTGTGGTGAGCCTCTTGTTCATGAAATTTTATATAAAAATTGATGTTTGTGTGATTTGGATATATAGTTAGTCGTATAATTATCTTACCCGTACGTTGTTTGTTATACATATAGTGCCATGGTTTTGATATCAGTCCCCGTCAGCCCTAGTCCTTGTTATGATTTGGATGTGGAATGTATATTCTTTTCTAAAACTAGTTGCATTTCGTGTTTATGACAAATTATGCCCATCAAGTTGACATAGAAATTTTTTCTAGGAGCTATGTGAACCGGAAATTCCAACCGACCCTATTGCCGAGAGGTTAAATTTAGTTGAAAGAGAAAACGAGTACTTGAAAGAAAAGTTGAAAAGAATTGAGGGGGAGAAGATGGAATTGGAGTTGCATGTTGCCAATGTCATCGTTGATCACAAGATCAAGATGGAGAAAATGCGCTTGAAGATTAGAAAGATTAGAAAATATGCCATCGATAGTGAGGCTTGGTATCATTATGCAGTTGGATCCATTGTTACCTTAGTTGTGATCTTGATTGTATTTGTTGTTGCATTTAAATGCTTTAGCTAGAGAGTTATTTGTTTGTTGCATTTAAGTGTTGTATGAACTTTATGTATGAACTTGTATTAATTTGGTCTATTCGGTGTTGTGTAATGAAGATGAGCCGGCAATGGATGTACGATGACCGATGCTCTCCCCAGTTCGTTGAGGGCGTGCATACTTTTCTGCTTGCGGCTGAGGCAAACAAGCGGGCGGATGGTTTTATGCCTTATCCATGTGCTCGCTGTAAGAATGGTCACAATTACTCTACGTCAAGAACCATTCACGTCCACCTGTTTAAGTCTAGTTTCATGCCCCATTATAATGTTTGGACCAAGCACGGAGAAAGAGGGGTTATGATGGAAGAAAATGAAGAAGAAGAGGACGACGACAGCTATCCTGGCCACGGGTTCCCTGAATACGATGATACAACAATGGGGGAAGAAGCTGAGCCAGTAATGCGGGAAGAAGCTGAGCCGGCAATGCGGGAAGAAGCTGAAGAAGAGGCATCAGATGAGCCCGTTGATGATCTAGGTCGGGCCATTGCTGATGCAAAGAGAAACAGCGCAAGTGATCTGGAGAAGAAGAAGTTGCAGCGCATGTTAGAGGATCACAAAAAATTGTTGTACCCGAATTGCGTAGGTGACAAGAAAAAGCTGGGCACCACACTGGAATTGCTGCAATGGAAGGCAGAGAATGGTGTATCTGACAAGGGATTTGGAAAGTTGCTGGTAATGATAAAGGATATGCTTCCAAAGGACAACGAATTGCCCAAGAGTACGTACAAAGCAAAGAAGGTTGTCTGCCCTCTAGGGTTAGAGGTGCAGAAGATACATGCATGTCCTAATGATTGCATCCTCTACCGCGGTGAGTACGAGGATTTGAACGCTTGCCCGGTATGTGGTGCATTGCGCTATAAGATCAGCCGCGATGACCCTGGTGATGTCGAGGGCCAGCGCCCCAGGAAGAAGATTCCTGCCAAGGTGATGTGGTATGCTCCTATAATACCACGGTTGAAACGTTTGTTCCAAAACAAAGAGTATGCCAAGGCGATGCGATGGCACAGAGAAGACCGTAAGAAAGACGGAAAGTTGAGAGTACCCGCTGACGGGTCGCAGTGGAGAAAAATTGAAAGAAAGTACGGGAAGGAGTTTGCAGATGACGCAAGGAGCATATGGTTTGGTCTAAGCGCAGATGGCATTAATCCTCTTGGGGAGCAGAGCAGCAACCATAGCACCTGGCCTGTGACTCTATGTTTGTATAACCTTCCTCCCTGGTTGTGCATGAAGCGGAAGTTCATTATGATGCCAGTGCTCATCCAAGGCCCTAAGCAACCCGGCAACGACATTATTGTGTACTTAAGGCCATTAGTTGAAGAACTCTTACAACTGTGGAATGGAACAGGTGTACGTGCGTGGGATGACCACATGGGGGAAGAATTTGACCTAAAGGCGTTGCTGTTCGTGACCATCAATGATTGGCCTGCTCTCAGTAACCTTTCAGGACAGACAAACAAGGGATACCGCGCATGCACGCACTATTTGGACGATACCGACAGTATATATTTGGCTAATAAGAATGTGTACCTGAGACATCATCGATTTCTTCCGAGCAGGCATCCCGTAAGAAAGAAAGGCAAGCATTTCAAAGGTGAGGCGGATCACCGGACGAAGCCTCGCCACCGTACTGGTGCTGATGTACATGATATGGTCAAGGATTTGAAGGTGGTCTTTGGAAAGGGTCCTGGTGGACAACCTGTTCCGAATGACGCTGACGGACGCGCACCCATGTGGAAGAAGAAATCTATATTTTGGGACCTGCCCTATTGGAAAGACCTCGAGGTCCGCTCCGCAATCAACGTGATGCACGTGACGAAGAATCTTTGTGTGACCCTGTTTGGCTTCTTGGGCGTGTATGGGAAGACAAAAGATACACCTGAGGCACGGGAGGACCAGCAACGTATGCACGGAAAAGACGGCATACATCAGGGTCATGCAAGCTACGCTCTTACCAAAGAAGAGAAGGAAATCTTCTTTGAATGCCTGCTCAGTATGAAGGTACCGTCTGGCTTCTCGTCGAATATAAAAGGAATAATAAACATGGTAGAGAAAAAGTTCCAGAACCTAAAGTCTCATGACTGCCACGTGATTATGACGCATCTGCTTCCGGTTGCATTGAGGGGGCTTCTACCGGAAAACGTTCGATTAGCGATTGTGAAGCTATGTGCATTTCTCAATGCAATCTCTCAGAAGGTAATCGATCCAGAAATCATACCAAGGTTACAGCATGATTTGGTGCAATGTCTTGTCAGTTTTGAGTTGGTGTTCCCACCATCCTTCTTCAACATCATGACGCACGTCCTAGTTCACCTATGCGAAGAGATTAACGTTTTGGGTCTTGTATTTCTACACAATATGTTCCCCTTTGAGAGGTTCATGGGAGTCTTAAAGAAATATGTTCATAACCGTGCTAGGCCAGAAGGAAGCATCTCCAAGGGCCGTCAAAATGAGGAGGTCATTGAGTTTTGTATTGACTTTATTCCTGACCTTAAGCCGAATGGTGTTCCTGAATCGCGGCATAAGGGCAGACTGGATGGAAAAGGCACGCTAGGAGGGGAACAAATAATATGTATGGACGGACATTCTCTCACTAAAGCACACTACACAGTTCTACAGAATTCCGCTTTGGTGGCTCCGTATATGGATGAACACAAGAATTTGCTACGCTCCAAACACCCGGAGTAGTCTGATGACTGGATTACACGTGAACAAACCAGGAGTTTCGCCAGCTGGTTGCAAGCACGTACCATGCATGACACCTCTATTGAAGATGACCTATACTTGCTGTCCCAGTTACCATCTTCGAATATAATGACTTTCAAAGGGTACGAGATAAATGGTAATACATTTTACACGATCGCCCAAGATAAAAAGAGCACCAACCAAAACAGTGGTGTCCGCTTTGATGCAGAAACCAAGACGGGAAAGGAAACATATTATGGTTATATACAAGACATATGGGAACTTGACTATCGACGTGGTTTGAAGGTCCCTTTGTTTCGGTGCAAATGGGTCAATATGACACGAGGCGGGGTAACGGAAGACCCGCAGTACGGAATGACAATAGTGGATCTCAACAATCTTGCGTATGCAGACGAACCATTCGTCCTAGCCAATGATGTGGCACAGGTTTTCTATGTGAAGGACATGTCTACCAAGCCAAGAAAAAGAAAAGATAAGGAAGCGAATGCATCGTACGATGAGCCAAAGCGGCACATAGTTCTTTCTGGGAAGAGAAACATCGTGGGAGTGGATGACAAGACAGACAAGTCAGAAGATTATGAAAAGTTTGATGAAATTGCTCCATTCACAGTGAATATTGACCCGAGCATCCCGTTAAATGATGAAGATTTTCCATGGTTACTTTGCAAAGGGACACACGCGAAGAAAAAGTTTCACACTCAAAGATCTGGGATGTGATCGGCTTAACTATCATCACTTTCTTCTGTGTTTCACACCCAGGAGGGAATCTCTGTAATAGTTAGGGTAGCTAGTTATGTGTTTTGGCATTTGAAATGCGAAGAAATTTTATGTGCAAGCAAATTCTTTCATGCATTTACTGATTTTTTCAGCTAAATGACCCTGAAATTGAAAAGCATTTCAAATGAACTCAGAAAAGGTTGAAAGTTGGCATGGTAACATAATTTCACCCACATAGCATGTGCAAAAAAGTAGAGAGGCTTACCACAAAAACTGGATGCACTTCGTGTACAAAATGGACAATCTGTTTCGAAGTATCAGGGTTTTGGACGAAAACTCATCCGTTACAAAGGCATTTCATTTTTTAAATAACCTAACCATTACCAAATTGAATATAATGATAAAACACACTAATATTAAACATAAGAAAAAAGAATCACTAAAAAATCTATTTTCAAAGTTAAGTTATTCACAAAAATAAATAAAGCAAAAAAAAGAAAAAAAAGCCCACCTACTGGGCCACAGCGGCCTGCATACGACTAGAAACCCAACCTGTTGTTGGGCCAGGATGCAGGCCCGCAAGCCCAATAGGCCCCACAGGGCAGAGTAGCAGAGGTAGGCCCAGAAGGCCTGCTTTAGAGAGGAACTCGAGACAGCAGCGGCGGCGGGGCTTATAAGCAGGTGTGAGAGCCCTTCAGCTAGCGAGGTGGGACTAAACTTCTGCGCCCCTCGCCTGGCAGCGCACCCCCTTTAGTACCGGGTCGTGGCACCAACCGGTACTAAAGGGGGGGCCCTTAGTACCGGTTGGAGCCACCAACCGGTACTAAAGGGGGTCGCTTCCCGCCGCTTGGGCTAGCCAAAACACCCCTTTAGTACCGGTTGGTGGCTCCAACCGGTACTAAAGGTCCATCCTATATATACAACACTTGGAAAAAATTCAGTTTCCCTCTGTTTCCTCCCTCCGTCGTGCCACCCTGCCCCGATCGACGTCGTCCCCGTCGACACCGCCGCCCCCGCCCCTCGTCGCCGACCCCGGCCGTGCGCGCCCCTCATCGCCGCCATGTCCCGTCGTTGCCCCGTCGTCGCCGCCACGTCCCGTCGCCGCCCCGTCCCGTCGTCACCCCGTCTTCGCCGCCACGTCCCGTCGCCGCCCCGTCGTCGCCTCGCCGGTGAGCTCGCCCCGGCCGCCATGTCCAGTTCCACACACACACACACTACACACACACACACACTACACACACACACAAGTGATTTAAATATTTAGTTATAGAAATATTTTTCTGTTTTGTAGCTATACAAATATTAGAATTGTTATAGAAATGTTAGTTATATAATCAGGAAATTTTAGAATTAGTTTTATTTATAGAAATAGTTATAAAAAGTTAGAATTGTTAGAAATTTTTCTATTTTTTAGTTATAGAAATAGTTATAAAAAAGTTAGAATTGTTAGAAATTTTTCTGTTTTTTAGTTATAGAAATAGTTATAAAAAAGTTAGAAATTTTTCTTTTTTTTAGCTATAGAAATATTAGAAATGTTATAGAAATGTTAGTTATATATAGCATTGTTAGAAATGTTATAGAAATGTTAGAAATTTTAGTTATCAAAATCCAATCATTAAAAAAATGTTACTTTTTGCGTGCATATAGCTAGTATTTGTTGTCGACGATGCCCGGCCCGCATCCTCGCCGTCGACATGTCCGCGACGACGTCCAGCTGACCCATGTCCGGGACTGGGCTCCGCCGGGCTGGCACTGGGAGGTGCTGCCTGGAGGGGCGCGCCGCTTGATGAGGAACCCGGCCCCGGGTCCCGTCGTCGACCCTGATCTCGTTTGGTGGCGTTCGCGTGGGCCAGTTTCGGTGCGGAGGGAGCCGGCCCCGCCGGAGGTGGTACGTCGTCGTGTCAGGGAGGAGGACGAGCACGTCCATCGCTACATGGTTGCGTTAGAGGGCGGTAGGTTCTCCAATACCTGGCAGTTTCTTCAGGGATCTCACTTCAGCTATGATCCTGTGAGGGTTCCTTCTCTTTGGGTGTCCACCGCCCGCGCCGAAGGAACCGCGAGTGTCCTAGATTCTTCTATAGTATTCGATCTTTATTAGCTACCTAGCCAGTGATGTACTCGATATATAATATTCGAGACGATGTATTCGAGATTATATATTATTCAAGACGATGTATTCGACATTATATCTATTATTTGAGACGATGTATTCGAGATTATATCTATTATTCGAGACGATGTATTCGAGATTATATCTATTATTCGAGACGATGTATTCGAGATTATATCTATTATTCGAGATTATACTAAATTGTTTTATATTTCTTTTGGCATAGTTAAATAAAAGCTATGGCGGACAATACCGACAGAGAGAGAGAACAGACCATGTTCGATATCATACGCGGGCCAGATGATGATCAGAATGAAGAAGATTTTGACGGCTCCGAATTTCTAAACAACACCGGAGATGGTGATATGATATTCGATCGCGACGACCGAGAAGATGAAGTCATGAACTACGACGAAGAACATGTTGATCCTGAAACAACAAACACCGGCGAGGTATATATATTTATATAAGCAGGAATCTGGTGATCATCGCATGTTTTAAATGAGTTGAAGATATATTAACGAATCGATCTTTCTTCTTTCAGCCATCCAGATCGAGCAAATCTTCAGGCAAAAGGACGAAACGAGGCCCGAACAAAAAGTTGAAGGAGGGCGTAAAGTACAATATCGAGGCATTCAAACCTAATGGCGAACCATTAGCGCCTAAGAAGATTGCGGACAAGTTCGTTCGTCAGTGCGGAGTTCTTGTGAAGGACCAACTCCCGATCTCCCTTCAAGAATGGAGAAAGCCAGCAAAGCCACGTCCAAGTGTTACTTTTTTTGACGAGAATAAAAAAAACTGCTTTGGGATACTCTCATGGAACATTTCACCCTACCAGATAATTTCACAGAAGCAGATGTGCGGAAAGTCAAGGACGCTGCTTTTAGGAAGATGGTGGTTGCATTCAACAACCACAAGAATAGTGTATGGGACAAGTACGTCAAGGATGGAAGGAAGACTCCAGTATTTGAGGGGATACTAGAGAATCAAAGTGCTCATTGGGACGATTTCATGAAATTCAAGGATTCAGAATTAGCTAAGGAACGGTCGAGAATAAACAAGAAGAGTGCCAATAAAAAGGATAAGTTCCATAAGCTGGGGCCAGGTGGCTACGCGGTGGCAATGCCTAAGTGGGATAACTCTGAGAAAGAGATGGAGGATGCAGGTGTCACTCTGGTTACTAAGAGCTGGCCCCCCAGGTGCAGGACTTGGTTCTATGCGCATGGGGGGGAGTTGGACCCGAAGACAGGCAATGTTTCGACGAAGGCATGTCTGAACGGAGCCGAAGATGCGCTACTTGTTGCAATAGAAGAGGCTCGATCGGGGGTGTTCCAGCCCAACAGAGAGAACGACGAGCTTACGCGTGCCCTGGGAAATCCTGAACACTCGGGAAGAACACGAGGCAAGGGCGCTATTCCATGGTATGAGGGGTTTTCAAACTGGAACGCCGACTACAGAACCCGTGCGAGAAAGAAGATTGCGGAGGAGAAGAAGAGGAAGATGGAGGAGGAGCAGAGGAAGCGGGACTATGAACGCCTTCAAGGCCTAGAAGCAAGTCAAGCGGAATTGGCAGCTAAATTCCAGCGGCAGCAGGAGCAGATCGACTCACTTAGCCAGCAAAGGGGGTCTTAGCAGCTGCAGCAGCTAGCGGATGATCCAGCATTGGATACCACCGCCCCATCCATGCCGAGAAGCAGCGTGGGTTCCGCCCCGGGCGACGCACTGCTGGATAGATACCCCGTGGATGATATCGTGGAGAACACTAACTGCGAACTACACTTTAAAATTAAGAACATATCCTTGAAGGTGCCGGACGGTGTTGCTTATACAAATTCCCCCGATGTAACCTTCCATTGCAACCCAATTCCAGCAGGCTATGCTCGTGTCGTGGTTGATGAGGTGGTGGACCAATATTCGGGGCTAGAGCTTGACATTCCTGAAGGTGACGAGGAGCACACACTCGGAGATGCCAAAAATCGTATCATCCTATGGAGAGAGGATTGCATCATCTTTCGAAGGCCACCGACACCGCGTCGCCCGACTCCTCGTCGAAGTCCGCCACCGAGTCAGCAGACTCCCGCTCCTCCAAGTCCACCAACGTGTGAGGCCACTCCTCCTCCTCCAAGTCCGGCAAAATGTTAGGCCACTCCTCCTCCAAGTCCGACATAGCGTCAGACGTCCACCCCTCCTCCAAGTCCGGCACAACCTCAGGCCACTCCTCCTCCAAGTCCGGCACAGCTTCAGGCCACTCCTCCTCGTCCAACTCAGCCCTGTCAGCCGTCTCCGCCGCCTCAGCAATCGCAGAAGAGACACCCCGCAGCTATGGTGCGTAGCGGTACGAGTCGAGGTCATAGTACAGGAAGTACAGGCGGAGGCAAGCGATATAAATATGGTCCAAACCTTAGTACTCCTCTTCCTGTGAGGGCTTACGACAGGACCGAGGAGCAAACCAATGCCATAGTGCGGGCAGAAGTCGACGCCCATTTTGGACCGAAACCGCCACCGCCGCCAAGGGAGAAAGTGCCTGTGGAAGTAGTTGACCACTTCATTCGTATGGCTGAACCACCAGCTCCTAAGCCTGTTGACTCAGACTATGAGCGCCACATCAGGAAGTTACATCGACAACGTCTACAGAAGGAGGCAAGCTCGAGCTCGAGCAAACAACAAGCAGCTGTCAAAAAATGCGGGAAAACCGTTGCCCAGCTGGGAAAACAGGCGGCGCAATCGATCCCCCCGCTTGTTGTGCCGCCAACAACACGTGACAGTACGCGCGCCCAATATTATTGTGGCCAAACAGTTTACGTTCCCGAGGTGGGCGATGTGGTAATAACCCAGGAGCATATAATGCAGGCTGAAGAACTCAAGATCACCGTTGGACAACTCCTCGAGATCGAGGACATACCTCTGATTACAGAGAAGGAAATAAAACGGAAATTTGTCCGGGGCCAACCTTTGGTCGAGCCAGAAGATTTCAAGAAGCTCCCAACGAGAATGTATAAATTGCATCAATGGTACATGGACATTAGCAAGAGATCCGATCAAGAGTCCCTCATGGTGTATGTCAATAAGGATGATTACTATCATCAGAAAGCTGTGGCCGTTGAGTATTCTGAACTGTTTCAGTTATACAATGAAGCCGCACTCGACAAATCTATCGTCAGTTTCTATTGTCTGTAAGTGATTTCTTTCCGTAATTTAAGTCTCAAGCTAGCTATAGTGATCCTTTTGATCAATCATTACGTGTAATTATCCTCACTATATTCTTTTCTGTGGTATTATGCAGGATGAAGATGTATGAAATGAGAAAAAGTGGACGCTATGGCATTGGGTTCATTGACCCAAACACCGTTAATGAATACACATGGAAAATAAACAAGCATCATGAAAAAGAGGTAGAGGACAGCATGTTCGAGTTCTTGAAGCGCCTCAAATACAATGAAGATATACTACTTCCTTACAATTTCGAGTGAGTCACACTTTCTTGTACTACAAATTCTCTGTTTTTGCCTACTACCTAGCTACATGTTTTTGCTTACATATGCCCGCATAATTAAGACATGCAAACGTGTGTGCATGCAGATTTCACTGGATCTTGTGTATCATTAAAGTTGATGCCGGAACAGTTGAAATACTGGACTCGCTACTCAAAGCAAATAGTGACTATAACATCTTGTTTGGGATAGTCAAAAGGTAATTTCAATCATTATTAACTATATATCTCGGCCTATTTAGTTCGTCATTTCATGATATGAACTATTTAATAACCCCTTTATTCATTTTCTTTGTCAGCGGGCAGGGCTTGGGCAAGGTTCATCGGCGTCACGGAAGGCGAATGGAAACCAAAGCTGAAATAGTTTCGAGCCAAGGTAAGTAATTAAGTAGTACTAGCTAGCTAGCTAGCTCTGCCATCTCTTTAATTATCATCCTTGATTAATTATTATCTGATCAAATTAAATTCCATTCTCGTAATAAAGGCCCTGAAGCAGGCGTCGGGGACTGATCTGTGTGCATACTGCATTTGCGAGAACATTCGCATGATGGCGTCCGAAAGGAGCAGATCTCAAAGACAGGAATGGGTACGTTTGTCAGAACAATATTCACAATTTTTATACCATTATCGATATCTAGTCACACAACTAATACACATGCATATTGATCTCCTTGTTAATAGTTCAAAGAGGTGCGGGACAAGCTCCTACCGACGGAGCGCGTAGAAGCACTTCAAGAGGAAATAGCGGGATTTTTGCTCGACCAGGTCATAAATCCAAAGGGAGAATACTATTACCTGCTACCATCCCCATCGAAAAAGACATGAACCACTTCCAATTGTCATCGTGCTCCGAAGGCACCAATCAGGCTAATGCCACTGGCTCCGAAGGCAACATACATATGTAGGAGAAATTGTATATAGCTATACATGTGTGTATGTGTGAATTAATATGGTGGTTTGTGAGACATGATTGATGATATATATATATGATTGGTTCAACTAGAAATTCTATATATATATATATATGCATAACGTGTACAATGTGTAGTACCGTAAAATGCCAACAAACGAAAAAGAATTAAAATTGAAAACACAAAATTAAATGAAAAAGAAATCATAAAACCAAAAAAAAACCAACATTTTAGTACCGGTTGGTGTTACCAACCGGTACTAAAGGGCTCCCGGCTCCCGGAGCTGGCTCGTGCCACGTGGTTGCCCTTTAGCACCGGTTCGTGCTGAATCGGTACTAAAGGGGGGGGGCTTTAGTGCCGAAATGTTAGTGCCGGTTACCTAACCGGCACTAAAGGGCCTTACGAACCGGTGCTATTGCCCGGTTCTGCACTAGTGGTAGTTTACCTCAGACCTTCGGGTCCATAGTTATTAGCTATATGGCTTCTTCTCTCTTTTTGGATCTCAATACAATGTTCTCCCCCTCTCTTGTGGAGATCTATTCAATGTAATCTTCTTCTTTTTGCTAGTGAATTGAGTGCACTAGATTATCTTTATGAGGTTTTACCTGAAATTCGTGAATCTAAAAATTGTGATGAAGTACTTTATGAAGCGATTCATGATAGATCTTGGAATAAAAAGCATGATTGCAATGATTTTACTATAAATTCTATTGATGTAAATTATGCTAATAATATGAAAAACCCTAAGCATGGGGATGCTAGTTTTGCTATGTCAAATAGTCATGATTGGGGAGATTGTTCTTATGATCTTGAAAATTTATTTAAGCCCCATGACGAATATAAGATTGATAATAGTGTTTGCAACAATATTGAAAGTGGGTTTGGAAGAGTGTCAACTTTAGATCCCACATATTTGGAGAATGTTCAATCTTATGAAATTTTTGATAAAAGTGGGTTTGGAGAGGTCATGACTTTAGTTAATGATAATCCCACTATTTTGGAAGAGTGTTAACTTTGCATGGGTTGTCCTTTAGCACCGGTTCGTGCTGAACCGGTACTAAAGGGGGGGCCTTTAGTGCCGAAATGTTACTGCCGGTTACCTAACCGGCACTAAAGGGCCTTACGAACCGGTGCTATTGCCCGGTTCTGCACTAGTGGTAGTTTACCTCAGACCTTCGGGTCCATAGTTATTAGCTATATGGCTTCTTCTCTCTTTTTGGATCTCAATACAATGTTCTCCCCCTCTCTTGTGGAGATCTATTCGATGTAATCTTCTTCTTTTTGCGGTGTGTTTGTTGAGAACGATGAATTGTGGGTTTATGATCAAGTCTATCTATGAACAATATTTTAATCTTTTCTGATTTCTTTTATGTATGATTGGTTATCTTTGCAAGTCTCTTCGAATTATCTGTTTGGTTTGGCCGACTAGATTGGTAGGTCGCCGTGGGAGAAGTGCTTAGCTTTGGGTTCGATCTTGCGGTGTACTTTCCCAGTGACAGAAGGGGCAGCAAGGCACGTATTGTACCGTAGCCATCAAGGATAACAAGATGGGGTTTCTTTCATATTGCATGAATTTATCTCTCTACATCATGTCATCTTGCTTAAGGCGTTACTCTGTTTTTAACTTAATACTGTAGATGCATGCTGGATAGCGGTCGATGAGTGGAGTAATAGTAGTAGATGCAGAATCGTTTCGATCTACTTGTCACGGACGTGATGCCTATATACATGATCATGCCTAGATATTCTCATAACTATGCTCAATTCTGTCAATTCCTCAACAGTAATTTGTTCACCCACCGTAGAATACTTATGCTCTTGAGAGAAGCCACTAGTGAAACCTATGGCCCCCGGGTCTATGCTCATCATATCAATCTCCATCACTTTAATCTTGATTTGCTTTTTACTTTGATTTTTAGTTTTCACTTTGCATCTCTATACCAAAAATATCAAAAATCTCTATCAGATCTCACTCTCGTAAGTGACCGTGAAGGGATTGACAACCCCTAATCGCGTTGGTTGCGAGTAGCTATCATTTTGTGTAGGTACGAGGGACTTGAGCGTGGCCTCCTACTGGATTTATACCTTGGTTCTCAAAAACTGAGGGAAATACTTACGCTACTTTGCTGCATCATCCTCTCCTCTTTGGGGAAAACCAACGCAAGCTCAAGAGGTAGCAAGAAGAATTTCTGGCGCCGTTGCCGGGGAGTCTACGCAAAAAGTCAACATACCAAGTACCCATCACAATCCCTATCTCTCGCATTACATTAGTTGCCATTTGCCTCTCGTTTTCCTCTCCCCCACTTCACCCTTGCCGTTTTATTCGCCCTCTCTTTTTCATTCGCCTTCTTCCCGTATGTATCTTTGTTTGTGTTTCCTTGTGCCTTCTTTTTGCTTGCATCTTCGCTTGCTAAAAGTTTATGGATCCTCATCCACTTGCTAATCTCTTTAAGAGATCCACTTATGATGAACCTATTGCTAGTGAATTGAGTGCACTAGATTATCTTTATGAGGTTTTGCCTGAAATTCATGAATCTAAAAATTGTGATGAAGTACTTTATGAAGCGATTCATGATAGATCTTTGAATAAAAAGCATGATTGCAATAATTTTACTATAAATTCTATTGATGTAAATTATGCTAATAATATGCAAAACCCTAAGCTTGGGGATGCTAGTTTTGCTATGTCCAATAGTCATGATTGGGGAGATTCTTCTTATGATCTTGAAAATTTATTTAAGCCCCATGACGAATATAAGATTGATAATAGTGTTTGCAACATTATTGAAAGTGGGTTTGGAAGAGTGTCAACTTTAGATCCCACATCTTTGGAGAATGTTCAATCTTATGAAATTTTTGATAAAAGTGGGTTTGGAGAGGTCATGACTTTAGTTAATGATAATCCCACTATTTTGGAAGAGTGTCAACTTTGCATGGGTTGCCCTTTAGCACCGGTTCGTGCTGAACCGGTACTAAAGTGGGGGCCTTTAGTGCCAAAATGTTATTGCCGGTTACCTAACCGGCACTAAAGGGCCTTACGAACCGGTGCTATTGCCCGGTTCTGCACTAGTGGTAGTTTACCTCAGACCTTCGGGTCCATAGTTATTAGCTATATGGCTTCTTCTCTCTTTTTGGATCTCAATACAATGTTCTCCCCCTCTCTTGTGGAGATCTATTCGATGTAATCTTCTTCTTTTTGCGGTGTGTTTGTTGAGAACGATGAATTGTGGGTTTATGATCAAGTCTATCTATGAACAATATTTTAATCTTTTCTGATTTCTTTTATGTATGATTGGTTATCTTTGCAAGTCTCTTCGAATTATCTGTTTGGTTTGGCCGACTAGATTGGTAGGGTCTTGCCGTGGGAGAAGTGCTTAGCTTTGGGTTCGATCTTGCGGTGTACTTTCCCAGTGACAGAAGGGGCAGCAAGGCACGTATTGTACCGTTGCCATCGAGGATAACAAGATGGGGTTTCTTTCATATTGCATGAATTTATCTCTCTACATCATGTCATCTTGCTTAAGGCGTTACTCTGTTTTTAACTTAATACTGTAGATGCATGCTGGATAGCGGTCGATGAGTGGAGTAATAGTAGTAGATGCAGAATCATTTCGATCTACTTGTCACGGACGTGATGCCTATATACATGATCATGCCTAGATATTCTCATAACTATGCTCAATTCTGTCAATTCCTCAACAGTAATTTGTTCACCCACCGTAGAATACTTATGCTCTTGAGAGAAGCCACTAGTGAAACCTATGGCCACCGGGTCTATGCTCATCATATCAATCTCCATCACTTTAATCTTGCTTTGCTTTTTACTTTGATTTTTAGTTTTCACTTTGCATCTCTATACCAAAAATATCAAAAATCTCTATCAGATCTCACTCTCGTAAGTGACCGTGAAGGGATTGACAACCCCTAATCGCGTTGGTTGCGAGTAGCTATCATTTTGTGTAGGTACGAGGGACTTGAGCGTGGCCTCCTACTGGATTTATACCTTGGTTCTCAAAAACTGAGGGAAATACTTACGCTACTTTGCTGCATCATCCTCTCCTCTTTGGGGAAAACCAACGCAAGCTCAAGAGGTAGCAAGAAGAATTTCTGGCGCCGTTGCCGGGGAGTCTATGCAAAAAGTCAACATACCAAGTACCCATCACAATCCCTATCTCTCGCATTACATTAGTTGCCATTTGCCTCTCGTTTTCCTCTCCCCCACTTCACCCTTGCCGTTTTATTCGCCCTCTCTTTTTCATTCGCCTTCTTCCCGTATGTATCTTTGTTTGTGTTTCCTTGTGCCTTCTTTTTGCTTGCATCTTCGCTTGCTAAAAGTTTATGGATCCTCATCCACTTGCTAATCTCTTTAAGAGATCCAATTATGATGAACCTATTGCTAGTGAATTGAGTGCACTAGATTATCTTTATGAGGTTTTGCATGAAATTCATGAATCTAAAAATTGTGATGAAGTACTTTATGAAGCGATTCATGATAGATCTTTGAATAAAAAGCATGATTGCAATGATTTTACTATAAATTCTATTGATGTAAATTATGCTAATAATATGCAAAACCCTAAGCTTGGGGATGCTAGTTTTGCTATGTCCAATAGTCATGATTGGGGAGATTCTTCTTATGATCTTGAAAATTTATTTAAGCCCCATGACGAATATAAGATTGATAATAGTGTTTGCAACAATATTGAAAGTGGGTTTGGAAGAGTGTCAACTTTAGATCCCACATCTTTGGAGAATGTTCAATCTTATGAAATTTTTGATAAAAGTGGGTTTGGAGAGGTCATGACTTTAGTTAATGATAATCCCACTATTTTGGAAGAGTGTGAACTTTGCATGAGTTGCCCTTTAGCACCGGTTCGTGTTGAACCGGTACTAAAGTGGGGGCCTTTAGTGCCAAAATGTTATTGCCGGTTACCTAACCGGCACTAAAGGGCCTTACGAACCGGTGCTATTGCCCGGTTCTGCACTAGTGGTAGTTTACCTCAGACCTTCGGGTCCATAGTTATTAGCTATATGGCTTCTTCTCTCTTTTTGGATCTCAATACAATGTTCTCCCCCTCTCTTGTGGAGATCTATTCGATGTAATCTTCTTCTTTTTGCGGTGTGTTTGTTGAGAACGATGAATTGTGGGTTTATGATCAAGTCTATCTATGAACAATATTTTAATCTTTTCTGATTTCTTTTATGTATGATTGGTTATCTTTGCAAGTCTCTTCGAATTATCTGTTTGGTTTGGCCGACTAGATTGGTAGGGTCTTGCCGTGGGGGAAGTGCTTAGCTTTGGGTTCGATCTTGCGGTGTACTTTCCCAGTGACAGAAGGGGCAGCAAGGCACGTATTGTACCGTTGCCATCGAGGATAACAAGATGGGGTTTCTTTCATATTGCATGAATTTATCTCTCTACATCATGTCATCTTGCTTAAGGCGTTACTCTGTTTTTAACTTAATACTGTAGATGCATGCTGGATAGCGGTCGATGAGTGGAGTAATAGTAGTAGATGCAGAATCGTTTCGATCTACTTGTCACGGACGTGATGCCTATATACATGATCATGCCTAGATATTCTCATAACTATGCTCAATTCTGTCAATTCCTCAACAGTAATTTGTTCACCCACCGTAGAATACTTATGCTCTTGAGAGAAGCCACTAGTGAAACCTATGGCCCCCGGGTCTATGCTCATCATATCAATCTCCATCACTTTAATCTTGCTTTGCTTTTTACTTTGCTTTTTACTTTTCACTTTGCATCTCTATACCAAAAATATCAAAAATCTCTATCAGATCTCACTCTCGTAAGTGACCGTGAAGGGATTGACAACCCCTAATCGCGTTGGTTGCGAGTAGCTATCGTTTTGTGCAGGTACGAGGGACTTGAGCGTGGCCTCCTACTGGATTTATACCTTGGTTCTCAAAAACTGAGGGAAATACTTATGCTACTTTGCTGCATCATCCTCTCCTCTTCGGGGAAAACCAATGCAAGCTCAAGAGGTAGCAAGAAGAATTTCTGGCGCCGTTGCCGGGGAGTCTACGCAAAAAGTCAACATACCAAGTACCCATCACAATCCCTATCTCTCGCATTACATTAGTTGCCATTTGCCTCTTGTTTTCCTCTCCCCCACTTCACCCTTGCCGTTTTATTCGCCCTCTCTTTTTCATTCGCCTTCTTCCCGTATGTATCTTTGTTTGTGTTTCCTTGTGCCTTCTTTTTGCTTGCATCTTCGCTTGCTAAAAGTTTATGGATCCTCATCCACTTGCTAATCTCTTTAAGAGATCCAATTATGATGAACCTATTGCTAGTGAATTGAGTGCACTAGATTACCTTTATGAGGTTTTTCCTGAAATTCGTGAATCTAAAAATTGTGATGAAGTACTTTATGAAGCGATTCATGATAGATCTTTGAATAAAAAGCATGATTGCAATGATTTTACTATAAATTCTATTGATGTAAATTATGCTAATAATATGCAAAACCCTAAGCTTGGGGATGCTAGTTTTGCTATGTCCAATAGTCATGATTGGGGAGATTCTTCTTATGATCTTGAAAATTTATTTAAGCCCCATGACGAATATAAGATTGATAATAGTGTTTGCAACAATATTGAAAGTGGGTTTGGAAGAGTGTCAACTTTAGATCCCACATATTTGGAGAATGTTCAATCTTATGAAATTTTTGATAAAAGTGGGTTTGGAGAGGTCATGACTTTAGTTAATGATAATCCCACTAGTTTGGAAGAGTGTCAACTTTGCATGCATGTGGATCGTATTGAAAATATTTTATGTGATAGCTATTTTGTTGAATTTGTTTATGATCCCATATGTAATTAGTATGAGAGAGGAAAATATGGTTGTAGAAATTTTCATGATAATAAATTACCTCTCGTTATGTTGAGATTGCTATTGTTTCTTTCCACTTCCTTGCATATGCTAGTTTTTGCTTGCTACGATAATTTGTTTGCCTATAATATGCCTATGCATAGGAAGTATGTTAGACTTAAGTGTGTTTGTCACATGTTTTATGATGCTCTCTTTGTGCCTCAATTCTTGTCTTTCTTGTGAGCATCATTGAAATCTCAATGCCTAGCTAAAAAGCTTTAAAGAAAAGCGCTTGTTGGGAGACAACCCAATATTTTTCCTTGGTGCTTAGTAATAAATATCCCATGTACCTTCTGTTTGGATGTGGTTTTGTGTTTTAATTAGTGTTTGTGCCAAGTTAGACCTATTGGATCTTCTTGGATGATAGTTATTTGATCTTGGTCTAATTTCCAGAAACTTTGCGTTCAGTGGCCGAATTATTAAAAATCACCAGAACGTGATAAAATACTGATTCCAATTGCTTCTGATCAATAAACAAATTGTCTAGGTCGTACAATTTTGGTAGATTTTGTGGAGTTCCAGAAGTTGGCGTTAGTTACAGATTACTACAGACTGTTCTGTTTTTGACAGATTCTGTTTTTCGTGTGTTGTTTGCTTATTTTGATGAATCTATGGTTAGTAAAATAGTTTATAATCCATAGAGAAGTTGGAATACAGTAGGTTTAACACCAATATAAATAAAGAATGAGTTCATTACAGTACTTTGAAGTGGTCTTTTGTTTTCTTTCTCTAACGGAGCTCACGAGATTTCTATTGAGTTTTGTGTTGTGAAGTTTTCAAGTTTTGGGTGAATTCTTTTGATGGATTATGGAACAAGGAGTGGCAAGAGCCTAAGCCTGGGGATGCCCATGGCACCCCCAAGATAATCCAAGGACACCAAAAAGTCAAAGCTTGGGGATGCCCCGGAAGGCATCCCCTCTTTCGTCCACTTCCATCGGTAATTTACTTGGAGCTATATTTTTATTCACCAACATGATATGTGTTTTGCTTGGAGCGTCTTGTACTATTTGTGTCTTTGTTTGTTAGTGTGCTGCAATCATACTTGCTGTACACACCTTTTGAGAGAGCCATACATGAATTGGAATTTGATAGAATACTCTATGTGCTTCACTTATATCTTTTGAGCTATGTAGTTTTGCTCTATGTGCTTCACTTATATCTTTTGAGCGTTATAATTTTGCTCTATGTGCTTCACTTAGATCTTTTAGAGCATGGTGGTGGTTTGTTTTAAAGAAGCTATTGATCTCTCATGCTTCACTTAGATAATTTTGAGAGTCTTAATAGCATGGTAATTTGCTTAATAATAATATGCTTGGTATTCAAGATTTGTGTAACTTTCTTTTGAGTGCGTTGAATACTAAGAGAAGATTGTAGCATGATAATTGTTTTGAGATATGGAGGTGATAATATTAGAGTCATGCTAGTTTAGTAGTTGTGAATTTAAAGAATACTTGTGTTAAAGTTTGTGATTCCCGTAGCATGCACGTATGGTGAACCGTTATGTGACGAAGTCGGAGCATGATTTATTTATTGATTGTCTTCCTTATGAGTGGCGGTCGGGGACGAGCGATGATCTTTTCCTACCAATCTATCCCCCTAGGAGCATGTGCGTAATAATTTGCTTTGATAACTTCTAGATTTTTGTAATAAGTATATGAGTTCTTTATGACTAATGTTGAGTCCATGGATTATACGCAATTTTTCCCATCCTTCCACCATTTCTAGCCTCTCTAATACCGCGCACCTTTCGCCGGTATCATACACCCACCATATACCTTCCTTAAAACAGCCACCATACCTACCTATCATGGCATTTCCATAGCCATTCCGAGATATATTGCCATGCAACTTTCCACCGTTCCGTTTATCATGACATGCTTCATTATTGTCATATTGCTAGCATGATCATGTAGTTGACATCGTATTTGTGGCAAATCCACCATTCATAATTCTTTCATACTTGTCACTCTTGATTCATTGCATATCCCGGTACACCGCCGGAGGCATTCATATAGAGTCATACTTTGTTCTAGTATCAAGTTGTAATCATTGAGTTGTAAATAAATAGAAGTGTGATGATCATCATTCAATAGAGCATTGTCCCAAAAAAGAGAAAGGCCAAAGAAAAAAAAGAAGGCCCAAAAAAAGGGGCAATGCTACTATCCTTTTCTTTCCACACTTGTGCTTCAAAGTAGCACCATGATATAACGAGTCTCATATATTGTGCTTCAAAGTAGCACCATGTTCTTCATATAGAGAGTCTCATATGTTGTCACTTTCATATACTAGTGGGAATTTTTCATTATAGAACTTGGCTTGTATATTCCAACAATGGGCCTCCTCAAGTGCCCTAGGTCTTCGTGAGCAATCAAGTTGGATGCACACCAACTTAGTATCTTTTGTTAAGCTTTCATATATTTATAGCTCTAGTGCATCCGTTGCATGGCAATCCCTACTCCTTGCATTAACATCAATCGATGGGCATCTCCATAGCCCATTGATTAGCCTCGTTGATGTGAGACTTTCTCCTTTTTTGTCTTCTCCACATAACCCCCATCATTATATTCTATTCCACCCATAGTGCCATATCCATGGCTCACGCTCATGTATTGCGTGAAGATTGAAAAAGTATTGAAAAAGTTAGAGTATGAAACAATTGCTTGGCTTGTCATCGGGGTTGTGCATGATTTAAATACTTTGTGTGGTGAAGATAGAGCATAGCCAGACTATATGATTTTGTAGGGATAACTTTCTTTGGCCATGTTATTTTGAGAAGACATAATTGCTTTATTAGTATGCTTGAAGTGTTATTATTCTTTATGTCAATATGAAATTTCGTCTTGAATCTTTCTAATCAGAATATTCACACCACAATTAAGAAATTTTGCATTGAAATTATGCCAAGTAGCACTCCGCATCAAAAATTCTCTTTTTATCATTTACCTACTCGAGGACGAGCGGGAATTAAGCTTGGGGATGCCTGATGCGTCTCCAACGTATCTATAATTTTTGATTGCTCCATGCTATATTATCTACTGTTTTGGACTATATTGGGCTTTCGTTTCCACTTTTATATTATTTTTGGGACTAACCTATTAACCAAAGGCCCAGCCCAGAATTGCTTTTTTTTTGCCTATTTCAGTTTTTCGAAGAAACGGAATATCAAACGGAGTCCAAACAGAATAATCCTCTCTGGAACGTGATTTTCTTCTTGAATATGACCCAGGAGACTTGGACCCTACGCCAAGGAAGCTTCGAGGTGGGAATGAGGTAGGGGGGCGCGCCCTACACCCCCAAGCGCGCCCCCACCCTCGTGGGCCCACCGAAGCTCCACCAACGTACTTCTTCCTCCTATATATACCCACGTACCCCCAAACGAACAGATACAGAGCCAAAAACCTTATTCCACCGCCCCAACTTTCTGTATCCACGAGATCCCATCTTGGGGCCTGTTCCGGAGCTCCGCCGGCGAGGGCCGGCATCACGGAGAGCTTCTACATCATCATAGCCTCTCCGATGAAGTGTGAGTAGTTTACCTCAGACCTTCGGGTCCATAGTTATTAGCTAGATGGCTTCTTCTCTCTTTTTGGATCTCAATACAATGTTCTCCCCCTCTCTTGTGGAGATCTATTCGATGTAATCTTCTTCTTTTTGTGGTGTGTTTGTTGAGAACGATGAATTGTGGGTTTATGATCAAGTCTATCTATGAACAATATTTGAATCTTTTCTAAATTCTTTTATGTATAATTGGTTATCTTTGCAAGTCTCTTCGAATTATCCGTTTGGTTTGGCCAACTAGATTGGTAGTTCTTGCCATGGGAGAAGTGCTTAGCTTTGGGTTCGATATTGCGGTGTCCTTTCCCAGTGATAGAAGGGGCAGCAAGGCACGTATTGTATCGTTGCCATCGAGGATAACAAGATGGGGTTTATTTCATATTGCATGAATTTATCTCTCTACATCATGTCATCTTGCTTAAAGCGTTACTCTGTTTTTAACTTAATACTCTAGATGCATGCTGGATAGTGGTCGATGAGTGGAGTAATAGTAGTAGATGCAGAATCGTTTCAATCTACTTGTCACGGACGTGATGCCTATATACATGATCATGCCTAGATATTCTCATAACTATGCTCAATTCTGTCAATTGCTCAACATTAATTTGTTCACCCACCGTAGAATACTTATGCTCTTGAGAGAAGCCACTAGTCAAACCTATGGGCCCCGGGTCTATTCTCATCATATCAATCTCCATCTCTTTAATCTTGCTTTGCTTTTTTACTTTGCTTTTTTACTTTTCACTTTGCATCTCTATACCAAAAATACCAAAAATATTATCTCTATCAGATCTCACTCTCGTAAGTGGCCGTGAAGGGATTGACAACCCCTAATCGTGTTGGTTGCGAGTAGCTATCGTTTTGTGCAGGTACGAGGGACTTGAGCGTGGCATCCTACTAGATTGATACCTTGGTTCTCAAAAACTGAGGGAAAAACTTACGCTACTTTACGCAAGCTCAAGAGGTAGCAGTGGTCTTATTGACCATCAACACTTGATGCTCCTTCTTGATTTCTACCTCCACAGCCTTTAGCATTGCGAAGAGCTCGGGAATCGTCTTATCCATCCCTTGCATGTTATAGTTCATCACGAAGCTCTTGTAGCTTGGTCGCAGTGATTGAAGAATTCTGTCAATGACGCTATCATCCAGAAGATTAACTCCCAGTTGAATCAAATGATTGTTATACCCAGACATTTTGAGTATATGCTCACTGACAGAACTATTCTCCTCCATCTTGTAGCTGTAGAATTTATTGGAGACTTCATATCTCTCAATCCGGGCATTTTCTTGAAATATTAACTTCAACTGCTGGAACATCTCATATGCTCCATGATGTTCAAAACATCGTTGAAGACCCGGTTCTATGCCGTAAAGCATGGCACACTGAACTATCGAGTAGTGGTATGTCTCCAACGTATCTATAATTTTTGATTGCTCCATGCTATATTATCTACTGTTTTGTACTATATTCAGCTTTATTTTCCACTTTTATATTATTTTTGGGACTAACCTATTAACCGGAGGCCCAGCCCAGAATTGCTGTTTTTTGCCTATTTCAGTGTTTCGAAGAAATAGAATATCAAACGGAGTCCAAACGGAATAAAACCTTCGGGAACATGATTTTCTCACCGAACGTGATCCAGGAGACTTGGACCCTGATCCAAGGCACAAAAGAGGCGGTCACGAGGGTGGGGCGCCCCCCCTAGGGCGCGCCCCCCTGCCTTGTGGGCCCCCTGTTGCTCCACCGACGTACTCCTTCCTCCTATATATACCTATGTATCCCCAGACGATCGGATACGGAGCGAAAAACCTAATTCCACCGCCACAACCTTCTATACCCACGAGATCCCATCTTGGGGCCTGTTCCGGAGCTCCGCCGGAGAGGGCCGTCATCACGGAGGGCTTCTACATCATCATAGCCTCTCCGATGAAGTGTGAGTAGTTTACCTCAGACCTTCGGGTCCATAGTTATTAGTTAGATGGCTTCTTCTCTCTTTTTGGATCTAAATACAATCTTCTCCCCCTCTCTCGTGGAGATCTATTCGATGGAATCTTCTTTTTGCGGTGTGTTTGTTGAGACCGATGAATTGTGGGTTTGTGATCAAGTCTATCTATGAATAATATTTGAATCTTCTCTGAATTCTTTTATGTATGATTGGTTATCTTTGCAAGTCTCTTCGAATTATCAGTTTGGTTTGGCCTACTAGATTGGTTTTTCTTGCCATGGGAGAAGTGCTTAGCTTTGGGTTCAATCTTGCGGTGACCTTTCCCAGTGACAGAAGGGGCAGCAAGGCAAGTATTGTATTGTTGCCATCAAGGATAACAAGATGGGTTTTTTATCATACTGCATGAAACTATCCCTCTACATCATGTCATCTTGCTTAAGGCGTTACTCTGTTTTTAACTTAATACTCTTGATGCATGATGGATAGCGGTCGATGATTGGACTAATAGTAGTAGATGCAGGCAGGAGTCGGTCTACTTGTCTCGGACGTGATGCCTATATACATGATCATACCTAGATATTCTCATAACTATGCTCAATTCTGTCAATTGCTCAGAAGTAATTTGTTCACCCACCGTAGAATACTTATGCTCTTGAGAGAAGCCACTAGTGAAACCTATGGCCCCCGGGTCTATTCTCATCATATCAATCTCCATCACTTTATTATTGCTTTGCTTTTTTACTTTGCCTTTTACTTTTCACTTTGCATCTCTATATCAAAAATACCAAAAATATTATGTATCATCTCTATCAGATCTCACTCTCATAAGTGACCGGGAAGGGATTGACAACCCCTAATCGCGTTGGTTGTGAGGAGCTATTGTTTTTGTGTAGGTACGAGGGATTTGCGTGTAGCCTCCTACTGGATTGATACCTTGGTTCTCATAAACTGAGGGAAATACTTATGCTACTTTGCTGCATCATCCTCTCCTCTTCGGGGAAATCCAATGCAATGCTCAAGAGGTAGCAAGAAGAATTTCTGGCGCCGTTGCCGGGGAGTCTGCACAAAAGTCAATATACCAAGTACCCATCGCAATCCCTATCTCCCGCATTATATTAGTTGCCATTTGCCTCTCGTTTTCCTCATCCCCACTTCACCCTTGCTGTTTTATTCTCCTTCTCTTTTTCCATTTGCCTTTTTCTCGCTTGCCTTTTGTTTGCTCATCTGTTGGATTGCTTGTTTGTCGCGATGGTTCAAGATACTACCAAATTGTGTGACTTCACCAATTCCAACAATAATGATTTCCTTAGCACTCCGATTGCTCCTCTTGCCAATACTGAATCTTGTGAAATCAATACTGCCTTGTTGAATCTTGTTATGAAAGATCAATTCGCCGGCCTTCCTAGTGAAGATGCCGCTACTCATCTGAATAGCTTCGTTGATTTATGTGATATGCAAAAGAAGAAAGATGTCGATAATGACGTTGTTAAATTGAAGCTATTTCCTTTTTCGCTTAGAGATCGTGCTAAAGCTTGGTTTTCGTCTTTGCCTAAAAATAGTATGGATTCTTGGATCAAATGCAAAGATGCTTTTATCTCTAAGTATTTTCCTCCCGCTAAGAACATCTCTCTTAGAAATGATATTATGAATTTTAAGCAACTTGATCATGAACATGTTGCCCAAGCTTGGGAGAGAATGAAATTAATGATACGTAATTTCCCTACTCATGGTTTGAATTTGTGGATGATTATACAAAATGTTTATGCCGGATTGAATTTTGCTTCTAGAAATCTTTTAGATTCGGCCGCAGGAGGCACTTTTATGGAAATCACTTTAGGGGATGCTACGAAACTCCTAGATAATATTATGGTTAATTATTCTCAATGGCATACTAAAAGATCTACTTATAAAAAAGTGCATGCGATAGAAGAAATCAATGTGTTGACTGGAAAGATGGATGAACTTATGAAATTATTTGCTACTAAGAGTGTTTCTTCCGATCCTAATGACATGCCTTTGTCTACTTTGATTGAGAATAATAATGAATCTATGGATGTGAATTTTGTTGATAGGAATAATTTTGGTAACAACGCGTATAGAGGGAATTTTAATCCTAGGCCTTATCCTAGTAATCCTTCTAATAATTATGGAAATTCCTACAACAACTCTTATGGAAATTTTAATAAGATGCCCTCTGTATTTGAGAATAGTGTTAAAGAGTTTATGAATTCACAAAAGAATTTTAATGCTTTGCTTGGAGAGAAATTGCTAAAAGTTGATGATTTGGCTAGGAACATTGATAGAATTTCTCTTGAGGTTGATTCTTTAAAGCTTAGATCTATTCCTCCTAAGCATGATATCAATGAGTCTCTCAAAGCCATGAGAATTTCCATTGATGAGTGCAAGGAAAGAACCGCTAGGATGCGTGCTTCCAAAGATGCCTTCATTAAAGCGTGTTCTTCCAATTCCTATGAAAATCAAGATGAAGATCTAAAAGTTATCAATGTGTCCCCTATCAAATCTTTGTTTTGCAATATGAATCTTTATGAAACTGAATATGATCTTCCTTTACCTAGAAGGCGTTCCAAAAATTCGGAGTATTTAGATCTTGATGATGAAATTGATAAAAGTGGGATTGAAAGAAACAAAACCCTAGATGTTGCTAATCCCACTATATTGGATTTCAAGGAATTCAATATGAAAGTTGCTCTTTAATTGATTGTATTTCCTTGTTGCAATCCGTGCTAAATTCTCCTCATGCTTATAGTCAAAATAAAGCCTTTACCGAACATATCATTGATGCCTTGATGCAATCTTATGAAGAAAAACTTGAGTTGAAAGTTTCTATCCCTAGAAAACTCTATGATGAATGGGAACCAACTATTAAAATTAAAATTAAAGATCATGAGTTTTATGCTTTTTGTGATTTGGGTGCTAGTGTCTCCACTATCCCCAAAACTTTGTGTGATTTTGATGATTGCTCTCTAAACTTGCATCTTGCGGATTCCACTATTAAGAAACCTATGGGAAAAATTAATGATGTTCTTATTATTTCAAATAGGAATTATGTGCCTGTAGATTTTATCGTTCTTGATATAGATTGGAATCCTTGTTGCTCTATTATTCTTGGTAGACCTTTCCTTAGAATGGTTGGTGCAATTATTGATATGAAGGAATGGAATATTAGATTTCAATTTCCATTAAAAAAGGGCATGGAACACTTCCCTAGAAAGAAAATAAAATTGCCATATGAAACCATCATGAGAGCCACTTATGGATTGCCTACCAAAGATGGCAATACCTAGATCTATCCTCGCTTTTATGCCTAGCTAGGGGCGTTAAACGATAGCGCTTGTCGGGAGGCAACCCAATTCTATTTTTAGTTTTTTGTTTTTTCTTATGTTTTGGAATAAATAATCCATCTACCTTATGTTTAGATGTGGTTTTGTGTTTTAATTAGTGTTTGTGCCAAGTTAGACCTATAGGATCTTCTTGGATGATAGTTATTTGATCTTGCTGTAATTTCCAGAAACTTTCTGTTCACGAAAACAATTGTTAAAAATCACCAGAACATGATAAAATACTTATTCCAGTTGCTTATGATCAATAAACAAATTTTCTAGGTCTTCCTATGTTCGTAGATTTTTTGGAGTTCCAGAAGTTTGCGTTAGTTATAGATTACTGCAGACTGTTCTGTTTTTGACAGATTCTGTTTTTCGTGTGTTGTTTGCTTATTTTGATGAATCTATGGCTATTAAAATAGTTTATAATCCATAGAGAAGTTGGAATAAAGTAGTTTTAACACCAATATAAATAAATAATGAGTGCATTACAGTAACTTGAAGTGGTCTTTTGTTTTCTTTCTCTAACGGAGCTCACGAGATTTCTATTGAGTTTTGTGTTGTGAAGTTTTCAAGTTTTGGTTAAATTACTTTGATGGATTATGGAACAAGGAGTGGCAAGAGCCTAAGCTTGGGGATGCCCATGGCACCCCCAAGATAATCCAAGTACACCAA
The DNA here is from genome assembly GCF_002162155.2 of Triticum dicoccoides. Classification (NCBI taxonomy): domain Eukaryota; kingdom Viridiplantae; phylum Streptophyta; class Magnoliopsida; order Poales; family Poaceae; genus Triticum; species Triticum dicoccoides. The sequence continues at coordinate 25,949,235 of NC_041382.1, forward strand.
AAAGTCAAAGCTTGGGGAAGCCCTGGAAGGCGTCCCCTCTTTCTTCTACTTCCATCGGTAATTTTACTTGGAGCTATATTTTTATTCACCACATGTTATGTGTTTTGCTTGGAGCGTCTTGTATTATTTGTGTATTTGTTTGTTAGTGTGCCACAATCATCATTGCTGTACACACCTTTTGAGAGAGCCATACATGAATTGGAATTCGATAGAATACTCTATGTGCTTCACTTATATCTTTTGAGCTATGTAGTTTTGCTCTAGTGCTTCACTTATATCTTTTGAGCGTTATAATTTTGCTCTATGTGCTTCACTTAGATCTTTAAGAGCACGGTGGTGGATTTGTTTTAAAGAAACTATTGATCTCTCATGCTTCACTTAGATTATTTTGAGAGTATTTAATAGCATGGTAATTTTCTTAATAATAATATGCTTGGCATTCAAGATTTGTAAAACTTTCTTTTGAGTGCGTTGAATAATAAGAAAAGATTGATGCTTGATAATTGTTTTGAGATATGAAGATGGTGATATTAGAGTCATGCTAGTTGAGTAGTTATGAATTTGAGGAATACTTGTGTTAAAGTTTGTGATTCCTGTAGCATGCACGTATGGTGAACTGTTATGTGATGAAGTCGGAGCATGATTTATTTATTGATTGTCTTCCTTATGAGTGGCGGTCGGGGACGAGCGATGGTCTTTTCCTACCAATCTATCCCCTAGGAGCATGCGCGTAATACTTTGCTTTGATATCTTCTAGATTTTTGCAATTAGTATATGAGTTCTTTATGACTAATGTTGAGTCCATGGATTATACGCACTTTTTCCCATCCTTCCACCATTGCTAGCCTCTCTAATACCGCGCACCTTTCGCCGGCATCATACACCCACCATATATCTTCCTCAAAACAGCCACCATACCTACCTATCATGGCATTTCCATAGCCATTCCGAGATATATTGCCATGCAACTTTCCACCGTTCTGTTTATCATAACACGCTCCATCATTGTCATATTGCTAGCATGATCATGTAGTTGACATCGTATTTTTGGCAAGGCCACCATTCATAATTCTATCATACATGTCACTCTTGATTCATTGCATATCCTGGTACACCGCCGGAGGCATTCATATAGAGTCATATTTTTGTTCTAACTATTGAGTTGTAATTGTTGAGTTGTAAGAAAAATAAAAGTGTGATGCTCATCATTTCTAGAGCATTGTCCCAAGTGAGGAAAGGATAAAGGAGACTATGATTCCCCCACAAGTCGGGATGAGACTTCGGACGAAAAAAAAGAGGCCATAAAAAAGAGAAAAGGCCCAAAGAAAAAAATGAGAGAAAAAGAGAGAAGGGACAATGTTACTATCCTTTTACCACACTTGTGCTTCAAAGTAGCACCATGATCTTCATGATAGAGAGTCTCTCATTTTGTCACTTTCATATACTAGTGGGAATTTTACATTATAGAACTTGGCTTGTATATTTCAATGATGGGCTTCCTCAAAATGCCCTAGGTCTTCGTGAGCAAGCGAGTTGGATGCACACCCACTTAGTTTCTTTTGTTGAGCTTTCATATACTTATAGGTCTAGTGCAACCGTTGCATGGAAATCCCTACTCACTCACACTGATATCTATTAATGGGCATCTCCATAGCCCGTTGATATGCCTAGTTGATGTGAGACTATCTTCCCCTCTTTTTGTCTTCTCCACAAACACCATTCTATTCCACATATAGTGCTATATCCATGGCTCACGCCCATGTATTGCGTGAAGATTGTAAAAGTTTTGAAATGTTAAAGTATGAAACAATTGCATGGCTTGTCATCGGGGTTGTGCATGATTTAAATACTTTGTGTGGTGAAGATAGAGCATAGCCAGACTATATGATTTTGTAGGGATAACTTTCTTTCGCCATGTTATTTTGAGAAGACATAATTGCTTTGTTAGTATGCTTGAAGTATTATTATTTTTATGTCAATATGAAGTTTTGTCTTGAATCTTTAGAATCTGAATATTCATACCACAATTAAGAAGATTTGCATTGAAATTATGCCAAGTAGCACTCCGCATCAAAAAATTTCTTTTTATCATTTACCAACTCGAGGACGAGTAGGAATTAAGCTTGGGGATGCCTGATACGTCTCCAATGTATCTATAATTTTTGATTGCTCCATGCTATATTATCTATTGTTTTGGACTATATTGGGCTTTATTTTCCACTTTTCTATTATTTTTGGGACTAACCTATTAACCGGAGGCCCAGCCCAGAATTATTGTTTTTTGCCTATTTCAGTGTTTCGAAGAAACAGAATATCAAACGGAGTCCAGACGGAATAAAACCTTCGGCAACGTGATTTTCTCACCGAACATGATCTAGGAGACTTGGACCCTGCTCCAAGGAACAAAAGAGGCAGTCACGAGGGTGGGGACGGCCCCCCTAGGGCGAGCCCCCTGCCTTGTGGGCCCCCTGTTGCTCCACCGACGTACTCCTTCCTCCTATATATACCTATGTATCCCCAAAAGATCAGATACGGAGCCAAAAACCTAATTCCACCGCCGCAACCTTCTGTACCCACGAGATGCCATCTTGGGGCCTGTTCCGGAGCTCCGCCGGAGAGGGCCGTCATCATGGAGGGCTTCTACATCATCATAGCCTCTCCGATGAAGTGTGAGTAGTTTACCTCAGACCTTCGGGTCCATAGTTCCTAACTGGATGGCTTCTTCTCTCTTTTTGGATCTCAATACAATGTTCTCCCCCTCTCTCATGGAGATCTATTCGATGTAATCTTCTCTTTGCGGTGTGTTTGTTGAGACCGATGAATTGTGGGTTTATGATCAAGTCTATCTATGAATAATATTTGAATCTTCTCTGAATTCTTTTTTGTATGATTGGTTATCTTTGCAAGTCTCTTCGAATTATCAGTTTGGTTTGGCCTACTAGATTGGTTTTTCTTGCCATGGGAGAAGTGCTTAGCTTTGGGTTCAATCTTGCGATGTCCTTTCCCAGTGACAGAAGGGGCAGCAAGGCACGTATTGTATTGTTGTCATCGAGGATAACAAGATGGGGTTTTTATCATATTGCATGAAACTATCCCTCTACATCATGTCATCTTGCTTAAGGTGTTACTCTATTTTTAACTTAATACTCTAGATGCATGCTGGATAGCGGTCGATGAGTGGAGTAATAGTAGTAGATGCAGGCAGGAGTCGGTCTACTTGTCTTTACCGTGATGCCTATATACATGATCATACCTAGATATTCTCATAACTATGCTCAATTCTGTCAATTGCTCAAAGTAATTTGTCCACCCACCGTAGAATACTTATGCTCTTGAGAGAAGCCACTGGTGAAACCTATGGCCCCCGGGTCTATTCTCATCAGATCAATCTCCATCACTTTATTATTGCTTTGCTTTTTTACTTTGCCTTTTACTTTTCACTTTGCATCTCTATATCAAAAATACCAAAAATATCATCTATCATCTCTATTAGATCTCACTCTCGTAAGTGACCGTGAAGGGATTGACAACCCCTAATCATGTTGGTTACGAGGAGCTATTGTTTTTGTGTAGGTACGAGGGACTTGCATGTAGCCTCCTACTGGATTGATACCTTGGTTCTCAAAAACTGAGGGAAATATTTACGCTACTTTGCTGCATCATCCTCTCCTCTTCCAGCGGTGCTTCCAGGACGTAATTCTTCTGTGCAGCAATGAGTATAATCCTCAAGTGACGGACCCAGTCCGTGTAATTGCTACCATCATCTTTCAACTTTGCTTTCTCAAGGAACACATGAAAATTCAACGAAACAATAGCACAGGCCATCTATCTACAATCAACATAGACAAGCAAAATACTATCAGGTACTAAGTTCATGATAAATTTAAGTTCAACTAATCATATTATTAAAGAACTCCCACTTATATAGACATCCCTCTAATCCTCTAACTGATCACGTGATCCAAATCAACTAAACCATGTCCGATCATCACGTGAGATGGAGTAGTTTCAATTGTGAACATCACTATGTTGATCATATCTACTATATGATTCACGCTCGACCTTTCGGTCTCCGTGTTCCGAGGCCATATCTGTTATATGCTAGGCTCGTCAAGTTTAACCTGAGTATTCCGCGTGTGCAACTGTTTTGCACCCGTTGTATTTGAATGTAGAGCCTATCACACCCGATCATCACGTGGTGTCTCAGCACGAAGAACTTTCGTAACGGTGCATACTCAGGAAGAACACTTACTTTGATAATTTAGTGAGGGATCATCTTATAATGCTACCGTCAATCAAAGCAAGATAAGATACATAAAAGATAAACATCACATGCAATCAATATAAGTGATATGATATGGCCATGATCATCTTGTGCTTGTGATCTCCATCTCCGAAACACCGTCATGATCACCATCGTCACCGGCGCGACACCTTGATCTCCATCGCCAATCTTATACTTCTACGACTGTCGCTACCTCTTAGTGATAAAGTAAAGCATTACAGGGCGATTGCATTGCATACAATAAAGCAACAACCATATGACTCCTACCAATTGCCGATAACTCGGTTACAAAACATGATCATCTCATACAATAAAATTTAGCATCATGTCTTGACCATATCACATCACAACATGCCCTGCAAAAACATGTTAGACGTCATCTACTTTGTTGTTGCAAATTTTACGTGGTGGCTACGGGCTTAGCAAGAACCATTCTTACCTACGCATCAAAACCATAACGATAGTTTGTCAAGTTGGTGATGTTTCAACCTTCGCAAGGACCGGGCGTAGCCACACTCGGTTCAATTAAAGTTGGAGAAACTGACACCCACCAGCCACCTGTGTGCAAAGCACGTCGGTAGAACCAGTATCGCGTAAGCGTACACGTAATGTCGGTCCGAGCCGCTTCATCCAACAATACCGCCGAACCAAAGTATGACATGCTGGTAAGCAGTATGACTTATATCGCCCACAACTCACTTGTGTTCTGCTCGTGCATATGACATCTACGCATAAAACCAGGCTCTGATACCACTGTTTGGGGAACGTAGTAATTTCAAAAAAAATCCTACGCACACGCAAGATCATGGTGATGCATAGCAACGAGAGGGGAGAGTGTTGTCCACGTACCCTCGTAGACCGAAAGCGGAAGCGTTAGCACAACGCGGTTGATGTAGTCGTACGTCTTCACGATCCGACTGATCAAGTACCGAACGCACGGCACCTTCGAGTTCAGCACACATTCAGCCCGATGACATCCCTCGAACTCCGATCCAGCCAAGTGTTGAGGGAGAGTTTCGTCAGCACGACGGCGTGGTGACGATGATGATGTTCTACCGACGCAGGGCTTCGCCTAAGCACCGCTACGATATTATCGAGGTGGACTATGGTGGAGGGGGGCACCGCACATGGCTAAAAGATTAATGAGCAATTGTTGTGTCTCTAGGGTGCCCCCTGCCCCTGTATATAAACGAGCAAGGGGGGAGAGGCGTCCGGCCAGGAGGGGCGCGCCAGGAGGAGTCCTACTCTCACCGGGAGTAGGACTCCCTCCCTTTTCCTTGTTGGATTAGGAGAGGAGAGGGAA
>NC_041382.1:25955136-25971304 GCF_002162155.2 Triticum dicoccoides
CTGCCCCTTGGCCGCCTCTTCTCTTCCACCAATTGGGCCCATGAGGCCCAATAACCTCCGGGGGGTTCCGGTAACCCTCCCGTACTCCGATAAATATCCGATAACCCCCGGAACCATTCCGGTGTGTGAATATAGTCGTCCAATATATCAATCTTCATGTCTCGGCCATTTCGAGACTCCTCGTCATGTCCGTGATCACATCCGGGACTCCGAACTACCTTCAGTACGTCAAAACATATAAACTCATAATATAACTGTCATCGAAACTTTAAGCGTGCGGACCCTATGGGTTCGAGAACTATGTAGACATGACCTAGACACGTCTCCGGCCAATAACAAATAGCGGAACCTGGATGCTCATATTGGCTCCCACATATTCTATGAAGATCTTTATCGGTCAAACCGCATAACAACACACGTTGTTCCCTTTGTCATCGGTATGTTACTTGCCCGAGATTTGATCGTCGGTATCTCAATACCTAGTTCAATCTCGTTACCGGCAAGTCTCTTTACTCGTTTCGTAATACGTCATCCCGCTACTAACTCATTATTTGCAATGCTTGCAAGGCTTAAGTGATGTGCATTACCTAGTGGGCCCAGAGATACCTCTCCGACAATCAGAGTGACAAATCCTAATCTCGAAATATGCCAACCCAACAAGTACCTTTGGAGACACCTGTAGAGCACCTTTATAATCACCCAGTTACGTTGTGACGTTTGGTAGCACACAAAGTGTTCCTCCGGTAAATGGGAGTTGCATAATCTCATACTCATAGGAACATATACAAGTCATGAAGAAAGCAATAGCAGAATACTAAACGATCGTGTGCTAAGCTAACGGAATGCGTCAAGTCAATCACATCATTCTCCTAATGATGTGATCCCATTAATCAAATGACAACTCATGTCTATGGCTAGGAAACATAACCATCTTTGATCAACGAGCTAGTCAAGTAGAGGCATACTAGCGACACTCTGTTTGTCTATGTATTCACACAAGTATTATGTTTCCGGTTAATACAATTCTAGCATGAATAATAAACATTTATCATGATATAAGGAAATAAATAATAACTTTATTATTGCCTCTAGGGCTTATTTCCTTCCGAATTTTCATTATAGAACTTGGCTTGTATATTCCAACAATGGGCTTCCTCAAATGCCCTAGGTCTTCATGAGCAAGCAAGTTGGATGCGCACCCACTTAGTTTCTTTTGTTGAGCTCTTATGCATTTATACCTCTAGTGCATCCGTTGCATGGCAATCCCTACTCCTTGCATTAACATCAATCGATGGGCATCTTCATATCCCGTTGATTAGCTGCGTTGATGTGAGACTTTCTCCTTTTTTTGTCTTCTCCACATAACCCCCATCATTATATTATATTCCACCCATAGTGCTATATCCATGGCTCACGCTCATGTATTGCGTGAAGGTTGAAAAAGTTTGAGATTACTGAAGTATGAAACAATTGCTTGGCTTGTCATCGGGGTTGTGCATGACGAGAGCATTCTTATGTAACAAAAATGGAGCATGACTAAACTATATGATTTTGTAGGGATGAACTTTCTTTGGCCATATTATTTTGAGAAGACATAATTACTTAGTTAGTATGCTTGAAGTATTATTGCTTTTATGTCAATATTAAACTTTTATCTTGAATCTTTCGGATCTGAATATTCATACCACAATTAAGAGGGTTACATTAAAAAATTATGCCAAGTAGCATTCCGCATCAATAATTCTATTTTTATCATTTACCTACTTGAGGACGAGAAGGAATTAAGCTTGGGTTTGCTTGATACGTCTCCAACGTATCAATAATTTTTGATTGCTTCATGCTATATTATATTCTATTTTGGATGATTAATGGGCTTTGTTATACACTTTTATATTATTTTTGGGACTAGCCTATTAACCGGAGGCCCAGCCCAAATTGCTGTTTTTTTGCCAATTTCAGTGTTTCGCGGAAAAAGAATATCAAACGGAGTCCAAACGGAACGAAACCTTCGGGAACGTGATTTTCGGAACAAACGTGATCGAGAGGACTTGGACCCTACGTCAAGAAAGCAACCAGGAGGGCACGAGGTAGGGGCGCGCCTACCTCCCCTGGGCGCGCCCTCCACCCTCATGGGGCCCACGTTGCTCTATCGACGTACTTCTTCCTCCTATATATACCTACGTACCCCCAAACCAACAGAAGCATCCAAGAAAACCTAATTCCACCACCGCAACCTTCTGTACCCCTGAGATCCCATCTTAGGGCCTTTTCCGGCGTCCTGCCGGAGGGGGCATTGATCACGGAGGGCTTCTACATCAACACCATAGCCTCTCCGATGATGTGTGAATAGTTTATCTCAGACCTTCGGGTCCATAGTTATTAGCTAGATGGCTTCTTCTCTCTCTTTGGATCTCAATACAAAGTTCTGCACGATTCTCGTGGAGATCTATTCGATGTAATCTTCTTTTGCGGTGTGTTTGTTGAGACCGATGAACTGTGGGTTTATGATCAAGTTTATCTATGAACAATATTTGAATCTTCTCTGAATTCTTTTATGTATGATTGGTTATCTTTGCAAGTCTCTTCGAATTATCAGTTTGGTTTGGACTACTAGATTGATCTTTCTTGCAATGAGAGGAGTGCTTAGCTTTGGGTTCAATCTTGCGGTGTCCTTTCCCAGTGACAGTAGGGGCAGCAAGGCACATATTGTATTGTTGCCATCGAGGATAACAAGATGGAGTTTATATCATATTGCATGAGTTTATCCCTCTACATCATGTCATCTTACTTAAAGCGTTACTCTGTTCTTCTGAACTTAATACTCTTGATGCATGCTGGATAGCGGTCGATGTGTGGAGTAATAGTAGTAGATGCAGGCAGGAGTCGGTCTACTTGTCGTGGACGTGATGCCTATATACATGATCATACCTAGATATTCTCATAACTATGCTCAATTCCGTCAATTGCTCAACAGTAATTTGTTCACCCACCGTAATACTTATGCTCTTGAGAGAAGCCACTCGTGAAACCTATGGCCCCCGGGTCTATTTTCCATCATATTAATCTTCCAACACTTAGTTACTTTTATTGCCTTTCTTTACTTTGCATCTTTATTATAAAAATACCAAAAATATTATCTTATCATATCTATCAGATCTCAATATTGTGTTGGTTGCGAGGTTTTTATTTGTTTGTGTAGGTGCGAGGGACTTGAGCGTGGCCTCCTACTGGATTGATACCTTAGTTCTCGAAAACTGAGGGAAATATTTACGCTACTTTGCTGCATCACCCTTTCCTCTTCAAGGGAAGACCAACGCAGTGCGCAAGAGGTAGCACTAGACCGTCTGCAAACAAACATAAATAGGAATGGTGAAAGAGGATCTCCCTGCCGTAGCCCTCGCGATGGTGCAAATGAATATGAGTGGGCTCCATTAATTTTTACTTTGTATCTCACCGAGGTGAAACATGCCATTATCCATCTCACCCATCGATGATCAAAGCCCAACTGTTGCATCACTCGCTCCAGGAATATCCAATCCACCATGTCGTACGCCTTGGACAAGTCTAACTTATATGCACAAAATCTTCTCTCTGGGTTCTTCTCGTGTCCAATAAAATGAGTACACTCAAAAGCCATAAATGAATTATCAGTAATGAGCCTCTCGGGGACAAAAGCACTCTGCTCCGGTGAAATAATCTCTCCCAAGAGAGGCCTTAGTCTGTTGACTAAACACTTAGCAATCACCTTATAAATAACATTGCGGAGGCTTATTGGACGGAAATATAATAATTTGACCGGCTCATTAATCTTGGGAATCAAAACAACGGTTGTTAAGTTAACTCCATCTGGCATATGACCTGAGTCAAAAAACAATTGTACTAGCCGGAAAATGATATCCTCTTTGACAATAGCCCAATGCTTTTGAAAAAGTCTAGCCTAGCATCCGGCCCCGGTGCCTTTAGGGGCTGATCTGAAACATCGCATCACTGATCTCCTTAAGAGAGAATGGAGAGGACAATTTGTCATTCATTTCAGCCGTAATTACCCGATCAAACGAGGATACCACCCGATCTGCATTCAAGGAAGCATCGGCAGAAAATCGTTTTTGGAAAAACTCCAAAGCCATACCTTCCATCACTTTCTGTTCTGTTTGCTTCACACCTGTACTGTCCACTAGCCCTTTAGGCCCAGTTCTTTTGCCAGAATCTGGGGATTCTCCCAGAATGCGACCCCTACCCAGCTTCTCCCAGAATCTTTGAGTCTCATTTGTTTTACAATCCTATCTAGTTAGGGTGTAATTATATAGGATTGTAAAACATATAGAGCTCAAAGATTCTGGAAGAAGCTGGGTAGGGGTCTGATTCTGGGAGAATCCCCAGATTCTGGCAAAAGAACTGGGCCTTAATCTTGTTCTTCCTCACTCGCCAAACAGCTCGCTGATTGAAAAACTGCATGTTACAGTCAACCTCTCTGAGCCAATCAATGCGAGACCTTTGGCGCCAGAGCATCTCCTCATTGTACAGTAATTCGTCTAGGTGGTCTGACTCTTTCTGGATTTCATTACGGTCTGCGTTCATGTTCATTAGTTCCTCTAAACGGGTCCTGGATCTTTCAATTTCCCTTACTACGTTCCCAAATTTCTTGCGGCTCCAGCCATGAAGTTTACCCATCAACTTATCCAACGATACTTTGTACCTCCGTCACGCCAAGCTTCTGCCACAACCTCCTCAAGGGCCGCTTCACGTTCCCACATTACTTCATAACACCGTACACACCTCACCCTGCCACCGGATTCATGCGTACACCGCATGAGGAGAGGGAGGTAACGTTAGCTGTGCTGAGTAGCAGATAAAAGTTGTGTTCTGTTTCTGGGAGCAATTTCTGTTTGTCCCTACTACTCTCTAGGTTTGTTGCTACCATTTTCGTTGTTCTATTCTTAAGTTCTACCACCCCCGCAAGGAAGTGTATCAACAAATTTACTATACGAATGGCAGTTTGGACGGATCCATTACTCTATTGTAGTTCATATCTCTTGAGTTTCAGTTAGTATATTATATTGCGTTTCGAAATCAGCTCATGAGAATCTCTGAACGGATCTACTCCCTCCGTTCCAAATTATAAGATGTTCTAACTTTTTGCCAAATCGGTTGTATAGACGCTTTTTAGTGTGTTTGTTCACTCATTTCAGTCTGTATGTAGTCCATATTGAGATATCCATAACATCTTATAATTTGGAACGGAGGTAATACATTTATTTGCATGCCGGTTGAATTTAGTCCTTATATATTTCGGTGATGCAAACTAATTTATCCAGATACCTAAGTCTTTGCATTAGCTCTTCACCGGTGCTAGTTCAACCATGGAAATGAGCATGTACTAAAGAGCGCGATGGAAATTTTAGGTTGCATGCAAGTACTCTGTACTTCTTGCAAAGGCAAAATAGACTAGGACGAAAGCAAATGATGAAATGTGCAATAACTCTGTAGAAGTTATTCATAGTTTGCAACATACTGTAGCATATATGACTAATACATTGAATTCTCGAACCAAAATATCGAGTTCATATAAAAAGCTCAGACCCACCAGGCAGTAGGCACGCCAAGTCCCAGTGGCATTACACTAAATAAGAATGACCAGACACCAAACACATCGAGGCACATCAAAGTAGAACTTCAGCTCATGATAAAGAAAAGAAGAAGTGTATTCTATGGCCATATGGAATAATTCCTCTCATCATCTCCTTCTAGCATCGCCCACGCACCATAATCTTGCGTTGCAAAGAAAGGAAGTTGACAAATGTTCTCCTGAAAGCGAAATGGAGTAATATACATGCGGTTGTATTCGTCTTCATTCCACTCCATCTTTCCAAGAAACTTACCACCAATGTCACAGTGCAGAACACATCCTGGCAACTCGATCAGCATCTCACACTCATTAAGTGTAGCAATCTTCCGTACAGTTCTCGCCCTTAAATTGAGTGGCGGCAATCCCTCCAATGCCATCATGTTAAGACTGTAAATGAGGGCCCACACCTCATCTTCGTAGTCATGCATAACATAGATATCTATAATGATACCATCATGACTACTGCACATAGAAAGCGCTCCGTCCAACTCCAATAGCGACATCCAAGGGTACTGTCGGGGAGGATGGGACAGCCACCGAAATGTCGCAGCCGTGGTGTTGAATATCATTATGTTGCTGGGTCCATTGCTAATATATTGCCGTCGTAATAACCAATGAAGGTTGTCGCGGTAGAGGACCGATGTATTGTGAGAACATGTGAGTCCACCCATTACTACTTGTTGCAATGGCGGTTGTTCGATAGGCCTAGGTTCGTTGGCTCCCACTGCAATGATGTAGAACTCAACCGTGAAAGTGAAAAGATCCTCGTTCCTTGTCCAGATTGAGTAAAGCACCTGGTATCGTCCGGATGGACGATGTTGGTATAATCCGGCAATGCGAACCCTTCTACCTTTTAGGTCTTGTTCATGTAGCAGCAGTAGAGGAGCACGTTGGCGAGTACTTGGATTGCAAACTTCAAAAAGTCCCTCCCGGTCATGGAAGGAGATTATAAGGAGGCCATCACATACAGCATGGATCACCGGGTTGTCTTCGTGGGGACGGGTGTTGGGATACCGGAGTATGGTCCGACAATGGAGCTTGTGACTTGCGGCACCAGTACTAGTGTATACAGAGAGATGGTGGTCAAACACATGGCCATCACTCTTGATAAGGTGAATCACTGGGAGTGACGGCTGCTGGTGGTGGTGCTCCAAGAGAAAGTCCTTGGTGGTGGTGGCATGACGCCACGACTTGCAGACAGCACGACACCGGAGGATGTCCTCTACCGGCAACCTAATGAGTATCTCTTGGATGATGACCGACTCTGGCAAGTCGTCGAGGACGGTCATGCTACAGATGTTCTGCAAGGTATTTGATTGTTAGTGTTGTGTACAAAGAGGTAAAGGTTAGTAAATATTCGGTAGCTAAATAGGGTTCTTCTTTTGAATAGAATTTTTTTTGTAAATTACACTACATACCAAAATATTTATACTTTGATGAAAATATTACAGGGGCACACGTATTCTGAACTGATTCAGTAAAGCTGAATAAGTTTGAAATCTCTTCAAACTTTGGTCAGATATGAATGAACAATAAGTAAAATTTAGCTCATTTGGCCCAACCAATATATAAAAACTTGAGAAGTGTTTCCCAAAGCGGCGGATTGAACAACCTATGCTGCACCACCGTTGTTAATGAACTTCTTAGGCAACAAGTAAAAAAGGTGGGAAAAGGACACTTATAGGCGAGATAATTTACCATGGTACATATATGGAGTAGGAAGATGGCATAGATAGATAACTATGGTGGCATCCCGCTAGTGCCATGACTGTTTTCCATTGTATCTGGAAACAAATTGGGGTAAGGAAAGGGAGAGAGGGTGATATTAGTGAAATGAATAGTTGGATGGACGAGATAGAGAAAACATACCAGACGTCGCGGTCATGCATGAAGCTTCTCACCTCAGTGAAGGAGGCGGAGGCACTCCAACGAGCATTGGGTTCTGGTGTCGTTCCTCGGTTTACTGATGCCGAGAGGAACAACACGAGTAGCTTTATATGAACAAGATTCAATGGATGGAGGCCAGTGCCAGTTTTTGCAGCGAAAAGGTTATGGGAAGTATTAATTAGGTTCCTTGTTTTCATCGCTGTAACTTATCCTATGCCATTTACTTTTAGAAAACGTCATGACACAAATATTTTCCTTTTATGATAGCGTGGCAAGTAAACAAACCTGCCTTTCCCACAAGGGCAGTACTCTATGCCGGCGCGCCGGACTAAATTTGGGCCGGTAGGCCCGCAGCCGTCTGATATGCTCTGCTAACAACCGTTTGATTAGAGCCTAATCTTCGTCCTCGTTCACCTCTCGTCCGCAGAGAAACAATAGAAAACGTCAACCAACACCGCGGGTCACCCCTGGCACACATGAGGTAAAAATGGCCCACCTTGCTCACGCCGGCGACGTCCCTGTTGATGGGCCCCATTGGTCGCCATTGGTCGTCGAGCTCCGACGAAGATGTCACCCAGGGCCGTCGTGGCCGGTGGCAGCAAACCCTGTGCCCGGTTGTTGCAAACGAGGATGCCGGTTCCAACAAAAATCTCGTTGCGCCAAAAAAGCTCGTGGCCGCCGGAGAGATGCCGTGGCTGCCGGAGAGATGTCGTGGCCGGTTGCAGCAGAACACCGTTCACGAAGTAGCACCGCTGATTGCTGGTTCCAGCAACCACCAACTCGCAACCGTCGCCATTGCAGCTCCTAGGGTGCCCCGCCATCACCATTGCAGCTCTTCAGTGTCACCGCGTTGTCATTGCTGCTCCAGCACATCATACTCGCTGTGGTCACCGTTGGCAGCATCCCGCGTGCATGGTTCCAGCTAGCCATAGTGACCGTTGTAGCAAAAATCCAGTGAGCCGTGGTGACCTTGGTGACCGTTGTAGCATACCGCGTGCACGGTTCCAGCTAGCCACGGTGACCATTGTAGCAAAAATCAAGCAAGCCGTGGTCGCCGTGGTAACCATTGTAGCAAAAATCCAGTAAATCCGTCGTCACCGTGGTGACCGTTGCAACATCCAACGTGTACGATTCCAGCTAGCTGCGATCACCGTTGTAGCGCTAAAATGTTAGTAGTAATCTTGATATTATTATATCAGCATTTTAGTTTATTTTCGTTATGCATGTAGCATAGTTTAGAGAGTAGCTAGTCAGGCAAAGTTTAGGCGAGGATGTGCAGAGGAGGCGAGATGCCGGGCGCCGTGCGATGCGGCGAGCACGACGAGATGCTGACTGTGTCGTGTGATACGGTGATGCCATGAGAGTCGGCAAGACGCGACAAGGCTGGAGCGAGATGGGTTGGTTCAGGTTGAGTCGGACGACACGGCAAGGTCGTGTGATACAGCAAAACGCGGCAAGGTCGTGTGAGTCGGCTAGACGCGATGAGGCAAGTGCGTGGACGGGTTGAAGCAAGACGGGCTGGATGGATCAGTACGTTGGAGCCAAGAGGACTGGTGTGATTTGTTAGCTTGTTGACTGCATGCATGAGTTTGTTAGCGGGTGATGCAGGTCCGGGAGAGATTCCAGGAAAGATGGGTCATCCGTGCACTACTAGCCATAGTAAAAGGTCCTGCATTAGTGGGTACGTGCATGAAGGTCGTGCTAGTGGCGAGTATTGTGGCCGGCTATGTGTGCGTGCGTGTGCATGGGACGTGCATCAGGCTATGAGCCCCTGGCCATGTCTATATATATCTAACGCTGAGTAATGGAAGGCAAGACCGTGAGGGCCATAGAAGAAAATGTAGTGCATGTGTTCTCATCAGGAGCAACAAGAGGCCAAGCAATTTTCCTCCTTGGTGAAGTGTGTGTGTGTGCGTGAGTTCTTGAGAGAGAAAGAAAGAAACTCAAGAGAGAGTTGAGATGAGAGGAAGAAGAAGCGGCGCTGCAAGGAGGCGGCGGCAACAAAAAATAGGTTGGTTCCAGCACAAATCTCACAGCGTCGTCGACCATTGCACGAATATCACATCTCTTGTCGACACCGGTTGTAGCACCTCGGTTTGCCGGTTCCAGCAAAAATGGTTGCTGGTTCCAGCATTTTAGCCGGTGTCGTCGCACGTCGCGCCCCTCCTCATAGCTTTTTTTTTCGCCACCGGTTGCAACATGCTCGCCGCTGGTTCCAGCTCCTCAGTTGCCAGTTGTAGCACGCCCCCGCTGCGGTCGCACCCCTCCTCCAATTTACGGGTCGCCGTCTAGCAAGACCCCCGTCGGAGCGCACGGCGACCGCGACAGAGGAAGACGACATGTTATGTGGTGGCGCACGGCAGGTCGTTCCCGTGTCTGTCATGAGCTATTGACGTAGCTGTTAAATTGTGATCCAAATTCTAGTACCGTATTGGACTAGACGTAGTACATACGGTGTGGACCTTTTGCGTTGGTACCGACGCGTACGAGCACAACTCGTTTAGTTGTCCTACAAGGACTCCTATGTGTTGCTCATATATACCCCATGTAGTCGCACCTCAGACGGTCTGTCGTCTCGTATTTGTAATACTCCTCCTCATAGTGATTGCGCCTTCGTGCGTCTCTGGTTTTCTCCCGCAAGGGTTTCCACGTAAAAATCTGTGTCTCTTTGTCTCGTTTATTTCTTGTTATTATCTAACATGTGGTATACAGAGCCAAATTAATACATACGAGATTTGAGACGAGAGGACTAGGGTTGCACTTCCGTGCACCGCCGCCAGTCGCCGAGATCGACTGGATTTTCCGCTGCAGCGAACCGCACCGCAGCAGTACACCGAGACCGACAGGAAATCGATCTGCGTTGTTGTGCCGCCCTATAAAGCCGTGCGTTTGGAGCCGCTCTTCTGATCCGCCGAGCCACGCGTTGCTGCAAGTACACGCTCCAAGTCCCGACGCGACCTGCTGCCGCTGCTACTCCAGTACGCAGCGTCCCGTTTGCTGTCCCGAGGGAATCAATCGTAGCCGCTGCTCGTTCAAAGTCCCCCGAGGTGCACGATTGCTTTGATTACTGCTGCTGTCCACGTCATCAGAAAAGGGCATCAACCGAAGCAACTAGTACTAGTTAGTACTCTACTCACGTGGAGGAAAGGCCAATACTAGTTCAGATTTTTTGTTCTCTGTCCGTTGCTACGTCCACTGCCCATAAACACTATCAGGTGCTATTTACCCAATACCTTTTTTGTTTGCTCCGCAAATTAATTCTATCAAAAAAATTTCTATCGGCTTGTACTACTTTGTGAACATACATTCAATCTACTCATGGCATCCATGAAGTACGATTTTCCGCTGCTGGACCGTGACACAAGGTTTACCCTATGGCAAGTCAAGATGCGGGCGTTGTTGGCACAGGCCGACTATGATGTAGCACTGGATAGTTTCGGGAAGAACCGAATTGAGGACTGGACTGCTGAAGAGAAAATAATTGATTGTAAGGCTTTGTCACAAATTCAACTCCATTTGCATAATAATATTTTGCAGGAAGTTTTGAGCGAGAAAACTGCCGCCGCTCTATGGTTAAAACTGGAAGGGATTTGCATAACTAAAGATCTCACCAGCAAGATGCATCTGAAGCAAAAATTATTCCTGCACAGGTTACCCGAGGGAGGTAATGTTTTGACTCATATTTCAGAATTTAAGGAGATTATATCCGATCTAGCTGCAATGGAGGTTAAGTATGAAGAGGAAGATACTGCTTTAATGTTACTTTGTTCACTGCCAAGTTCTTATACCAATTTTAGAGACACCATATTATACAGTCGTGATACTCTCACACTTAATGAAGTTTATGAAGCTTTGAACTCTAAGGAGAAGATGAAATTAATGGTGCCTCATGATGGTTCAAGTTCATCCTAAGCAGAGGGATTATCTGTTCATGGCAGGACAAAGGAGAAGAACTCCAATAATGGAAACAGAGGCAAAAGTAAGAACGGCTACAGGGGCCGATCGCAATCCAGAGACAAGAAGTATTGCAGGTATTGCAAGAGAGACGGGCATGACATCTCTGAGTGTTTCAAGTTGCAGAACAAGGAAAAAAGGAAAGGTAACAAACAAGGTGAAAATTCTGCTAACGTTGCTCGTGATGATAGTTCCGATGATGCTCTTGTCGTTATTGCTGGATGTGCTGAGACCAATGATGAGTGGGTACTTGATACTGCATGTACTTTTCATATGTGCCCGCATAGAGATTGGTTTAATACTTTTGATTCCACTACTTCTGCTGGTTCCGTTTTGGGTTTTGATAATTCACCATGCAAGATTGAAGACATAGGTTCTATTCGAATCAAGATGTTTGATGGCATAATCAGAACTTTGACAGATGTTCGGTATATTCCGAAGATGAAGAGAAATCTTATTTCTATGAGTGCCCTTGATGCAAAGGGATACAAGTATTCAGGTGGAGATAGTGTTTTGAAAGTCACCAAAGGTTCCCTTATTGTGATGAAAGGTTATTTAAGTTCGACCAATGGTCTTTATTACCTTCGAGGTTCTACAGTTTTAGGTAACGCTACTCCAGTTGTTTCAAAGAATTCTGATTGTGATGCTGCTAACCTTTGGCATATGCGTCTTGGACATATGAGTGAACTTGGTTTGGCAGAGTTAAATAAGAGAGGTCTTCTTGATGGATATGAACCTGGTAAATTAAAATTTTGTGAGCATTGTATCTTCTGCACGCACAAGAGGGTGAAGTTCAACACTTCGACTCATACAACCGAAGGTATTCTTGATTATGTGCATTCTGATTTATGGGGACCATCTCGCAAGAAGTCACTAGGTGGTGCTAGTTGCATGCTGACTATTATTGATGATTATTCGAGAAAAGTTTGGCCTTATTTCTTGAAGCATAAATATGAAGCATTCTCAGCATTTAAGGAGTGGAAGATTATGATTGAAAGACAAACTGAAAAGAAAGTAAAGATACTTCGCACTGATAATGGTATGGAATTATGTTCTAAGCAATTTAAGAATTATTGCAAGTCTGAAGGCATTGTCAGACATTACACCGTTCCTTATACTCCTCAACAAAACGGTGTTGCTGAGCGTATGAACAGGACCATTATTTTCAGAGCCCGTTGCATGTTGTCCAATGCAGGTTTGCATAGGCGTTTTTGGGCTGAGGCCGCTTCCACTACTTGTTATCTCATTAACTATTCACCATATATTGCTCTTAATAAGAAAACTCCAATTGAGGTATGGTCTGGTTCACCTGCTGATTATTCACAGTTGAGAGTTTTTGGTTGCACTGCTTATGCTCATGTTGATAATGGAAAGTTGGAGTCTAGGGCTGTTAAGTGCATCTTTCTTGATTATAAGTCTGGTGTTAAAGGTTTTAAATTGTGGAATCCTGAAACCCAGAAGGTTGTTATTAGCAGAAATGTTATCTTTAATGAATCGGCTATGTTACATGATGTTTCATCTACTAATGTTCCCGTTGAGAGTGAACAACAGCCTATTATTCAGTAGCCTACTGTTCAGGTGGAGCATGTTATTGATTCAAGTGATACATCTGGTAATGAAATTGTTGATGCACATGATGAACCCGTCGTTAATGATGATAATGTCACTCCCACTCCAAATCAGCCTATTGTTCCACCCAGTTGGAATCTTGCATGTGACAGAGTTAGACGGGGTATTAATAAACCTGACAGGTTAATTGAAGAGTGCAATATTGTTTCTTTTGCTTTATCTGTTGCAGAAGAAATTGAAGGTAATTCTGAGCCTTCTTCATATTCCGAGGCTATTATTTCTGGTGATAGTAATAAGTGGATGACCGCTATGCATGATGAGGTGGAATCGCTTGAAAAGAATGGCACTTGGGATTTAGTAAAATTACCTAGAGAGAAGAAACCTATTCGTTGCAAGTGGGTTTTCAAGAGGAAAGAAGGTGTTTCTCCTAATGATGAGACAAGATATAAAGCAATGTTAGTTGCTAAAGGTTACAGTCAGATTCCAGGTATTGACTATAACGAAGTCTTTTCTCCTGTTGTGAAGCATAGCTCTATTCGCACTTTACTCAGTATTGTTGCCATGCATGATCTTGAGCTTGAACAATTGGATGTTAAAATTGCATTCTTACATGGAGAATTAGAAGAGGATATTTATATGGAACAACCTGAAGGTTTTGTTATTCCTGGAAAAGAAAAGCTTGTCTGTAAGTTAAAGAAATCTCTTTATGGATTGAAGCAATCCCCTAGACAGTGGTACAAGAGATTTGACACCTTTATGCTCTCTCAAGGTTTCAAAAGGTCTAATTATGAGAGTTGTGTTTATTTGAAAACTGTCAAAGGTTCAACTATTTATTTGCTCCTTTATGTTGATGATATGATTATTGTTGTAAAGAGTATGTCAGAGATTAATGAACTAAAGAAGCAATTGAGTAATGAATTTGAGATGAAGGATTTGGGTGCAGCAAAGAAAATACTTGGCATGGAAATATCCAGAGATAGACCGTCTTGAAAAGTATATCTAAGTCAGAAGGGATATATTGATAAAGTTCTTCGTCGTTTTAGTATGCATAATGCCAAGCCAGTAAGTACTCCGTTAGTTGCACACTTCAAATTATCATCAGCCTTATGTCCTAAGTCAGATGCAGATATTGAGTACATGTTTAGAGTTCCCTATTCGAGTGCAGTTGGTTCACTTATGTATGCCATGGTTTGTTCTCATCCGGATTTATCATATGCGTTGAGTGTTGTCAGTAGATACATGGCTAATCCTGGAAAAGAGCATTGGAGAGCAGTTCAGTGGATTTTCAGATACCTGCGTGGTACTTCTAATGCTTATTTACAGTTTGGAAAAACTATAGATGGACTTGTTGGTTTTGTTGATTCTGATTTTGCTGGTGATTTGGATAAGAGAAGAACACTCACAGGTTATGTTTTCACCATTGGTGGTTGTGCTATGAGTTGGAGAGCAACTTTGCAGTCTATTGTGGCTTGTTCCACTACTGATGCCGAGTATATGGCTATTTCTGAGGCATGCAAAGAAGCTATCTGATTGAGAGGTTTGTACACTGAGCTTTGTGGAGACTCATCTTGCCCTACCGTATTTAGTGACAGTCAAAGTACTATATATCTTACAAAGAATCCAATGTATCATGAGAGAACAAAGCACATTGATGTCAGATATCACTATATTCGAGATGTTGTTGCTGAAGGCTATTTGAAGATATGCAAGATAAGTACTCATGATAATCCTGCTGATATGATGACAAAGCCAGTTCCGACCAATAAGTTTGAGCTTTGCTCAGGCTTAGTTGGTATTTCTCACTAGTCCTATGGAGTTTGACGCACAAGGTGTTTAAACTGATTTGGATGGAGTTATTCACTTTCTTCGACTACTGGAGGGAATTTGGCTCAAGGTGGAGATTGTTAAATTGTGATCCAAATTCTAGTACCGTATTGGACTAGACGTAGTACATACGGTGTGGGCCTTTTGCGTTGGTACCGACGCGTACGAGCACAACTCGTTTAGTTGTCCTACAAGGACTCCTATGTGTTGCCCCTCATATATACCCCATGTAGTCGCACCTCAGACGGTCTGTCGTCTCGTGCTTGTAATACTCCTCCTCATAGTGATTGCGCCTTCGTGCATCCGTGGTTTTCTCCCGCAAGGGTTTCCACATAAAAATCTATGTCTCTTTGTCTCGTTTATTTCTCGTTATTATCTAACAGTAGCTCATCGTCCCGGAGGCCATCAAGGTGCGGCACACGGTCCATGCAGTCCGGGTGTCGAAGACCTTGCCTACCGGCAACGGTGGCCTTTGCAGCACATAGGGAAACGCGGGGGTGGTGTGGCGCCATGTCTAGTGAGCTACTGCGTGTTGGTGGATCAATGGCGGAGAGAGGGGTTACTGGCAAGAGAGGAGGGAGGAAAATGAGTGGACCAGAGACAGTCGAGAGGGAGGATAAGGCTGAATAAAAGTGGTACGGGGGATGCATGGCAGCAGATGGCAAGCGACCTACACTCCTCGATCGACGGCCCACATGTGACCGACTAAGTTTTCAGCTGGCGCGCCAGCCACAAACGTTTTCCTTCCTACAAAGGATTGAGTGTTGTACTGGAATTCAAAATAGAGACGTGAAAGAGAGGAAGAGATGTAAGTTCCTACAAGCTGATTTTGATTCACGTTAAACCAATACTAGATGGGTGTTGCTACGCGTCGGCCGGTGGATCGCGAGCCGTCTGATCTGACAGATTGAGCGAGCGGTTGAGGGTCACCTTCTACCACTGCAACACATGTCGTGTTGCAGAAAATTTCTGCAGCATGGGTTATGTTGCGGAAAATTTTGCAATATAGGTCAAGTTGCAAATTATTTTTGCAACAGATGGCTTCTTATAGTTTTTTTTGCAGTGGAGGTCTTATTGCAATTTTTTGGCAACAGAGGTCGTGTCGCACTTTAATTTGTTTTGTACCAGAGGCCTTGTTACATTTTTTTTGCAAAAGAGACCTGGTTGCGAAAATTCGCTGCAGCGAGCAGCAACCACTTCAGACAAAAAAAGGCCGACTCCCTTGGGACAGCGGGACAACGATGGAGGCAGCTTCTCACGATGGACGTGGACGCTGATTCTTCCGCAGGATGGCGAATCAACGTGAGT
>NC_041382.1:25971666-25996618 GCF_002162155.2 Triticum dicoccoides
GCCCTCCGCCAGGGGTGAGCGTCGGTGGCGGTGGTCGAAGCAGTGCAAGGAGGCGTCGACTTAGCGGGGAGATCGGGAGGTGCACGGGTGGCCAATGCTCCCGTGGGGATCCAGATCCAAATCCCACAACATACCAGTTGTTGCGGTGAGTGAAATTTCAACAATGGCCCAGTTTCAAAACCTAGTCTAGGTAATACGTTGCTCCTAGCCATCTGATTAAAATCAGATCCAACAACCATGGAGGCAACGGATGAACGCGTCATTATCCATTGGATGATCCTAATCATTTCACATGCTAGATCCAACAAATTGAATCAATCCACACATAGCTTCACATACAATTTTTTAGCAGTGCAAGTGTACGCATATGTGCGACGATGGAGGTAAATGAAACAGGATTGTGGTGCTTGACAATATAGACAGTAAACAAGATTATATTCTTTTATTCCTAAGAAATGTCTCTTTCGACGTTTCTTTAAGATTAAGAAAGCAAGTCTTGCACGTGAGTCTCATATCATTACGATTGAATAATGTTGAAAAATATTGTCCGGCTCTCTCCATCAGTTCGGACTTTTGGATGAATCGGCTGAAGCATAAATTCAATATGGTATCAGAGCCAAGAGGTCTTGAGTTCAAGAACCGACCAACGTAATATTAAATAAAACAATTCTCCAGCCTAAATCAATCCCGCATCTAAAGACCAAAATAGTCTAGACGTGAGGGGAGTGTTGAAATATATTGCCCGTCTCTCTCCATCAGTTCAGACTTTGGATCAACTGGTTTGGGCATGAATTCAATATGGTATGAGAGCGAGGAGGTCTTGAGTTCAAGACCCTGCCAACGCAGTATTAAAGAAAATGATTGTACGACCAACATAAATCCCACGTCTAAGAACTAAATAAGCCTAGACGTGACGGGTGTTGAAATATGTTGCCCACCTCTCTTCATCACTTTGGACTTTTGATGAGTTGGCTGGACCCACAACTTGCACGATGCATCAACCGTTAAGACTATGGGGGGTGTCCATCGGCTTACTTTCGGATTCTTTTCCAGTCTCGCCGTTTGCGTCGGTAACGTTGTGACTCCGGGGGGATGTTGAGTATCGTGATTAGATTGAAAACATAGGATATACTAGGAAGTATTCTGACTTGTCTTGTACTGCCAGAAGATCATGTAATCATATGTATATACCCACGAGGCTCAAGCAACACACGTTGATTTCACCAATCCCTCACTATTCCCTTCTCACAAATAATTTCCAACCAATATACTATGAGCCAACCCAGGTGCTTCGAGGGCAAAGAAAGCCTTTGCGCCGTTTGTTTCCGGCTAGCATGCCATAGGGGCTTCTCGAGGGCTCTGCACGTTGTCCGATCTGCACGAACATCACGTGTCCTAGCGACCCGACTGCGCGATCCATGACGAGTGGACTGTGGAGGTGCGCCCATGGGCATCGTCATTGGGCAGCGTCGGGCACACCTATGGGCGCCCTATAGCACGTTACCCCGTGCGTGAAGGCGTGCCCGAACCCACTCGTCGACGTCCTCGCCTCGCGCCAGGCTGGTCTGGTTCCGACAGGCGTGCCATGCCTAGTGCCCAAATGCCGTCTCGCATGTGGGGGCGTGCGTTGTGCCCGTTTGAGCCAGTTCACGCGTGGAGCCGGCCGGTTAGATTTCCTTGGCCCCACGCGGGTACGCGCGGGTGGAGCGCGGGCGTACTCTAGCGAGCTGGTTCATTCACGCCATATCAGTCTTGCGCTGCACCCAGAGTGCCAACTTGCACGTACGTGGGGCCATCATCTTCCTTTCACATCATCGTCCTCACGTTATATGGGTCTTGCATGTTGAATGAAATGTAGACACTTACTCATTTTGGTTTTGTTTAACCATTACCTAATTGCATCTTGAGAAACAACCAAAACGGGCACGACACACTTATGAATGAAGGAGTATTTATAACCTTTAGACTATAAGACTTTTTTCAAAAAAATAAGATTATGTGTTTTTGCAAAGTTCTGTATGATCTCAAATAGTTCCTGTAGTTCTTTTGTCTCGAGCATCGGCATAGTCTCAGTTTGAAATTTCGAGTGCCGTTATCTTGGGATTTGAATATATATCATTAATAAACCGTGGTCAATATTGGTTCTAGAGAATATGTTGATGATCAATATATGTAACTTTTTTAGACGAATAAACAACCAAACATTGTATCTAATATCGATGCAATTTCTCAAAATTATTGAGAAAAACCATTACAACCATTAAGTATGTTGCCCACGCAATTGGGCCGGTGCCTATGCTAGTTTGTTAACTAACAAGATCTTCATTTTTATTGTAGAGCAGTGCTACATGCACGGCACTATCCAGACGAAATGCACACGATATGACATATCCCACCATCCAAGTCCAAGGCAAAATAGCTCCAGCGGTTGGATTAGCTCTCGTCTTGATGTTGTTGATCACAACTATCGTGTGTGCAGTAGTTTCATTTATTGTATTTCCTCGGCGGTTACATGGCCTTTGGAGGGCATTTCCTCGCATTCCCGAAACAAACTAGGATGGGACAATGTGGATTGAATTGCCACCAACAGATTGAATCTTCTTTTAGATAATATGTAGAAGAGATACCTCCCCAGAACTAACTCTTACAAAATAATATATTTTTTAAACACTTACAAAATAAACAGTAAAGACGAAAAAAATGCAGTTCATTTCGCATACATATCAACGTATGCGACGATGACACACAAACCTGCCCTCACACACCAAGATAAATCGAAAAGCATAGACAATGAGAGCAGCATCCTTATTGACACACACCAGCACAACAAATGGATGTGCCACCCTAATATAAATCCTCATACGTAGCACTCGTAGAGCTTGATGTCCATCTGTAGACGGAAATAGACGGTTCCCTCGGAGGCATCGAGGCGGAGCGTGGCGATGCCGCGCGCCATGAAGAAGTTGCCGGTGCCGCCGACGACAGAGAGGTCCCGCGTCTTGTCATCCTTGAGGTCCGCACCGACGAGGTTGAGGGTGCCCTTGTGCGCCGTGGAGTTGAAGACGATGGAGAAGCCAAACCAGGAGGTGTATGACTCCTGTTTGTCGTAGAAGTAGAAGCCCTGGGCGCGCGCCGCAGGCTCCTCCCCCGCCACGGGTAGCACCTTCCCCACTGTCATGGGGTCGTCGAACACCACGAGCGTGCCGAAGTAGGTGCCATTCTTCCAGTGGGTCGTGCCCAGCGCCGTGGGCTTGGTGGCCGCCGCCGACGTCGCGTTCTGCGTGTTGTTGACGCCGTTGTAGAAAATGTTGTGGTAGTAGAGCGTCATCTCGTTGCACGGCTCGTCGGAGCTGCTGGAGACGACCCTCCTCAGGCCGGGGGCGGCGGCCGCCCACGAGCCCAGGAGAAACACCGCGACCACAACGGCCAGTGACAGCTTGCAAGATGTTGTGAGGACTTGCATTGTTGACAATGCAACTGTTTACTGAGCGTAAGCTGCCAAAGATGGATGGACTAGCTGTGATGTAGTAGAGCATGGTTAAGTGAGGATGCAGCTAGCTCTTGTTGTTGTGTGTTAAGAGCTTGACTTGTGCATGCTATTTATAGAGGTGCATGCATGGAATTGTGGGGCTTGCATGGAATTGTGGAGTATGAGTTTAGTAACTTAATTTAGGTTACATCATAATCTCTCTTGTACTCCAAGTCCCCAACAGGTGAGCAATCTTGTTTAGAATTGATGATTCGGTTGCGGTGGGTAGCTCCTACAGAAGTACTATGGAACATACCCCAAAAGCAAGTATTCATTTTGTGCTATTGGGCAGTCATGAATATGTAAGCATAATGTAAGGTAGGCTTCCAAAATAGCCGCACAAAAGCTAATGCACTGCTGTTTCATAACGTGGGGCAGGGAATTTCTTGGGATAAATTAGTTGGTCCACTCAAACAGACGCAACGATCAGAAAAGGGGTGCATCGTTGTGGTACTATATCAATTCGTTTCGTTCCTCTCTAACCAGTTAAGGCAATGCATGGCAAGGGGCAAATGGCATCGCTTTTGCCTCTTTCTCTAGCACGTCGACATGCCAACCACGGCGGGAGCTTCGGCATATGGCAAGGGGCAAAGAACACTTCAGACAGACTATCTATCTAACTAGTGACCTATTTCTCTGGACATATGTAAATATTTTATTTTTGTATACAGGTCAGCTTAGCATGTAAACATGCATGTCAGAGGCTTGATGATTTTCATTCTATTATACCACTTAAATTTAATAATTATTTCACAACTACACAATAATTACATGTGCTAGCCGTCAATCCGTGCATTCGACCAGGCTAGTTATTCACAGTTTCACTGCTATATGTAACCTTCCTTAAATTGAACTAGGAAAGTGGCCCCCTCGTTGTGCGGGCAATGTCTTTTAACCACTTGTCATATTTTATCATTGAACTTATTATAAAATTTCTTATTACATAAGTGTTAGAAAGCATTAACGCAGATATATCCATCCATACACTGGTATTTTTGTGAAATTTCCCAAATCTATCAATTAATTTTTTTGTGGAGTTTAATTCTATTAGTTCTATGAAAGAGATTAAACATCATGGATATTTTATATTATTGAGTGTCGTGTAGTCTTGCATTGTAAAAAAAATTATAATATTTAGTTGGATTCTATTATATGTATTCACTTTAGAACATATGAATCTTGGAAAAGTTGTAGTCAAGAGTGTGTATTACATTCTCAAAGAAAAAACCATTACAACTCATGTACGACAACAGATGGAAGAATATAGTTCTTTTTGTTTGTCAATTACCATGATGGAGATGATTCAATGGATGCACTTATAATGAGGTCTTTGGTCTTGGCTACATAAAATTTTGTATTGCGTATATTTGTATGATAATTAGATGTGAACGTAAGTACATTCGATTGCGGGAATACTACAAAGAGGAAGATTAAAAGTTTCAGGCACCATGCCTCAGTACAGAAAAGTTTGGATCATGATATATCTCTATTGTTGTACTCTAAAGATTCAATTATGTTAAAATCATGATAAGTGCCGCAGCCTTGTAACAAAAACTTAAAAATAACAAAATGTCTTGTTTTTTGTTTCCTTTTTTCTTTAAGTTGATAGGATGAAAAAAATATATAAGAGGAAATCACAACTGTATATTTATAACATGGCATATGATAAAAGAATTCCAAGTTGGCCAGCACCTTTGAGAAATTCTCAAAATAAATAAGAAGCAAGCAGGCTATTGTATCTTCTTCTATTCCCAATTATCTAAATTTCGTATTAAGTTGGCAAGATGGAGAATATTTTTGTTGATGCATGTAGAGAACTACATGCCAGGTAATAGAACACACTTATAAATCACATCCTCTTACTTTTGATTAAAAATATATGATACAATGGAACATGCCATTACCGTGTGAGAATACCAATGGGGGCGAAGATTTATAGTTCGTCGCTGCTAGCTAGTCTATCATGTTGCCATGAATTTTGGTGAAGGATGAGATTAGCATGATAGTGGAAATCACGTGGCATGAGAACATAACTACTTGAGCACATTACTTCTATCATTCCAAAGGTGCAATGTCCCGAGATGGACGCAGCTCCTCCTTGCCGGCGAAGATGTAGCAGCTCCTGGTCACGATACTAGCATGTCCTTTCCAATATCCCTTCGTATGTACAGTTGGTTCTCGAGCCATCGTTTAGAACGGTGCACCGTCTACACGAATGCTACCCCATTTGCTTCTGGTCCATAAATCTTGATTACTTTGACCTCCTTTAGGTTAGATTCTTTTTCTCTATTCCTGATGTCGTATGTTGACGCATAAATGCATAGCCCACCTTTCCTCATCAGCATGCTTTTGCGTGAATTGATTGGTGCATGCAGTTCTATATGGTATAAGAGCAACTGACTGGTGTGTGCAGTTCTACATGCTCGCTATGTGGGAAGCAAAATTGCCTTTCACCCTGATGGTTTGATTATAGATAGATACAACCTATAATGTCTACCCGACAATATATGATATACCCTACGTTTGGAAGACAAGGAAACTTATTTCTTGGTAGAATTATCTGTTCCGATAGCTGTTTAGGGGACCATTTGCTTCTTGTGAATTTCAACCTTGTGGGTTTTTTATTTGCTTTTTTTTCTTATCATGTTAGGGAAAACTTGGCTCAAAGCTATACAAAATATTATTTAAGCACTATTCATGTTCATATGCTACAGTTCACACCTTTATGACCATATGATTCTTTCATAGTGGAATATTTACGTAGCTATGACAGATATGCACCTATTGTTCTACATTGCTGATGGTGATGTTCATAGACTGTGCAGGCGGCTGTGCTAGTTAATTTACTAACAAAATCTTCAAGTTTATTGTACTTCCTCAACAGTAAGATGGCATTTGTAGGGTTTTTCCTTGCATTCCGGAAAAAAAATAGGATGGTACTGTGGATTGAAATAACAGCAACACTTAGAAATCTTCTTTCAGACAATATGTAGAAGAGATACCTCCCCTAAACTAACACTTACAAAGTAAACAGTAAAGACGAATAAAAATACAGTGCATTTTTTTCGAAAAGTACAGTGCATTTCGCATACTTATCATCGTATGCGACAATGACACACAAACCTGCCCTCACACACCAAGATAAATCGAAGAGCATAGAAAACAACAGCATCCTTATTGACACACACCGTCAATGGATGTGTCACCCTAATTCGTCAAACGTAGCACTCGTAGAGCTTGATGTCCATCTGGAGACGGAAGTAGACGGTTCCCTCGGAGGCATCGAGGCGGAGCGTGGCGATGCCGCGCGCCATGAAGAAGTCGCCGG
This sequence comes from Triticum dicoccoides, assembly GCF_002162155.2. NCBI lineage: Eukaryota > Viridiplantae > Streptophyta > Magnoliopsida > Poales > Poaceae > Triticum > Triticum dicoccoides. Next base: position 25,978,524 of record NC_041382.1, read on the forward strand.
TGCCGCCGACGATGGAGAGGTCCCGCGTCTTGTCGTCCATGAGGTCCGCGCCGACGAGGTTCATGGTGCCCTTGTGCGCCGTGGAGTTGAAGACAATGGAGAAGCCAAACCATGAGGTGTAAGACTCCTGCTTGTCGTAGAAGTAGAAGCCCTGGGCGCGCGCCGCAGGCTCCTCCCCTGCCATGGGTAGCGCCTTCCCCACCGTCATGGGGTCGTTGAACACCACGAGAGTGCCGAAGTAGGTGCCATTCTTCCAGTGGGTTGTGCTCAGCGCCGTGGGCTTGGTGGCGGCTGCTGACGTCGCGTTCCGCATGTTGTTGACGCCGTTGTAGAGGATGTCGTGGTAGTAAAGCGTCATCTCGTTGCACGGCTCGTCGGAGCTGCTGGAGACGACCCTCCTCAGGCCGTGGGCGGCGGCCGCCGCCGAGCCCAGGAGAAACACCGCCACCACAACGGCCAGTGACACACTGAAAGATGCAGCGAGGCCTTGCATTGTTGACACTAGAACTGTTTACTGAGCGTAAGCTGCGAAAGATCGATCGACTAGCTGTGATGTAGTAGAGCACTGCTAAGTGAGGATGCAGCTAGCTCTTGTTGTTGTGTGTTAAGAGCTTGACTTGTGCATGCTATTTATAGACGTGCATGCATATGCATACATGGAACTGTGGGGCATGCATGCCGGTAGAAAGTTGGGTTTAGTAACTTAATTTAGCTTACATCATAATCTCTCTTGTACTCCAAGTGACCAGTCTTGTTTATAAACTGATTCGCCGGTGGGTACCTCCTCCAACGTAGCATACCAGATCTGCGGTGGATAGCTCCTACACAAGTACGTAACATACCCGAAAAGCAATTATTAATTTTGTGCTATTGGGCAGTCATGAATATGTAAGCATACGACAGCGACTCATGTTAGGTGGGCTTCCAAAAGCCACACACATGCACTGATGTTTCTTAATTTGGAGCAGAATATTCGTGGCATAAATTAGTAGGTTCACTCAAATGGACGCAAAGATCAGAAGGCATCGTTGGTACGTCAGATTATAATGTACCGATATAGATTGTTTTCGTTCTTCTCCAACTAGTTAAGGCAATGCATGGCATCACTTTTGACTTTTTTGGCTGGCACGGTCACATGCCAACCATGGCGGGAGCTCCAACATTTGACACGGGGAGATACTTCAGACGACAGAGCATCTGTATACCTGCCATAAACTATTTCTCTCGACATGATAAATAGTCCCTCCGTCTCATAATATAAAAGCTACACTAGTGTCAAAAACACTCTTATATTATGGAATGAGGGGAGTGTGTTATTTTAGTCGACATGTCACCTTAACATATAATCATGCATGACAGACGCTAGACCGTTTCCATTCTATTCTACTGTTGGGATTTTGCTCTCAGTTTCGATAACATAAAAAACGACATACACACATGCACAAAAATCTTATAGCCAAGGGCTCGTACCGTTACTTATGTTTTCTTTTCAAATGTCCTCGATTACAATTGACGCACCCGTGCTCGACGAAAACAAGCTTTCGAACCAACTCAAACTAATCCTAGCACAACACACATACTAACTCCTGATGCAACACGACAAGCTGCGAAACAACCTTTCCAAGTAACTGGCTACACTGATCGCTATTTGCCTAAGCCTATTCGCATACAACTAGTGCTCCCGAAAGCTACTAGTATGCTAACCGTACAACTAGAACATAGAGTCACAAATGGTAACTCTTCTAAACTTAACCTGGTCACTAATTAAGACATGATGACACCCTAACTCAACAGCGGAGACAACACTCGGGACTCCACCATCACAGAAAGGATTGTTGGGACATAGTAAGAATTCCAACTTTGCATAACACACCAATGTCAAGTACTACAATAATTTACCTCGACTTTTTATTTCTATAGCCATCACTAGTGCAGAACCGGGCAATAGCACCGGTTCGTAAGGCCCATTAGTGCCGGTTCGGTAACCGGCACTAAAGTGTGGGCACTAAAGCCCCCCCCCCTTTAGTACCGGTTCAGCACGAATCGGTACTAAAGGGCAACCACGTGGCACAAGCCAGCTCCGGGGGCAGGGAGACCTTTAGTACCGGTTGGTGACACCAACCGGTATTAAAAAGTTGGGGGGTTTTGGGTTTATGATTTCTTTTTTAATTAATTTTGTGTTTTCCATTTAGTTCTTTTTCATTTGCTGGTATTTTACGATACTACATATTGTACACGTTATGCATATATATAAATAGAATTTCTAGTAGAACCGATCATATATATATATATATATATATATATATATATATATATATATATATATATATATATATATATCATCGAATGTCTCACAACCACCATTAATTCACACATACACACATGTATATATATACACACACAATTAGCTAGCTACATACAATTTCTCCTAATTGGTGCCTTCGGAGCCAGTGGCATTAGCCTAATTGGTGCCTTCGGAGCACGATGACAATTGAAAGTGGTTCATGGGGGCGGTAGCGGGTAATAGTATTCTCCTTTGGGATCTATGACCTGGTCGAGCAAAAATCCCGTTATTTCCTCTTGAATTGCTTGTATGCGCTCCGTTGGTAGGAGCTTCTCCCGCACCTCTCTGAATTGTTAAGAAGGAGATCAATATGTATGTCTATTAGTTGTGTGTCTAGATATCGATAATGGTGTAAAAACTATGAACAGTGTTCTGACAAATGTACCCAGTCCTCTCTTTGAGATCTACTTCTTTCGAACGCCATCATGCAAATGTTCTCGCAAACGTAGTATGCGCACAGATCTTTCCCCGGCGCCTGCTTCAGGGCCTTTACGAGAATGGAATTTGATCAGATAATAATTAATCAAGCATGATAATTAAAGAGATGGCAGCTAGCTAGGTAGTACTACTTAATTACTTACCTTGGGTCGATACCATTTCAACTTTTGTTTCCATTGGCCTGGAGTGACGTTGATGAACTTTGCCCAAGCCCTGCCCACCGACAAAGAAAATGAATAAAGGGGTTATTAAATAGTTGTTATCAGGAAATGACAAACTAATTAAATAGGCCGAGATATAGTTAATAATGATTGAAATTACTTGTTGACTATCCCCTTCACGATGGCGTAGTCACTTTCTTTCTTAAGTAGTGAGTCCAATACTTCAACTGTTCCTTCATCAACTTTAATGATTAACAAGATCCAGTGAAAACTGCATGCACACACGTCTGCATGTCTTAATTAAGCGGGCATATGTAAGCAAAAATATGTAGCTAGCTAGTAAGCAAAAACAGAATTTGTAGTACAAGACAGTGTGACTTATAGGAAGTTGTAAGGAAGTAGTATATCTTCATTGTATTTGAGGCGGTTGAAGAACTCTAGCATGCTTTCCTCTACACTTTTTTCATAACATGCATCCATGTTCCATGTGTATTCATTAACGGTATTTGGGTCAATGAACCCAATGCCATAGCGTCCACCTATTTTCATTTTATACATCTTCATCCTGCATAATACCACAGAAAAAAATATTTTGAGGATAATTACAGGTAATGATTGATCAAAATAATCACTACAGCTAGCTTGAGACTTAAATTACAGAAAGAAATCACTTACAGACAATAGCAACTGACGATAGATTTGTCGAGTGCGTCTTGATTGTATAACCGAAATAGTTCATTATACTCAACGGACACAGCTTTCTCATGAAAGTAATGATCCTTCTTGACATTCACCATGAGGGACTCTCGATTGGAAATCTTGGTAATGTCCATGTACCATTGATGCAATTCATACATTCTCGTTGGGAGCTTCTTGACCTCGTCTAGCTCGACTAAAGGTTGGCCCTGGACATATTTCCGTTTTATTTCCTCCTTTCTAAGCGGAGACATGGGCTTGATCTCGAGGAGTTGTCCAACATTGATCTTGAGGATTTCAGCCTGCCTTATATGCTCCTCGGTTATTACCACATCGCCTAGCTGGGGAACGTTAACGGTTTGCCCACAATAATATTGGGCGCGCCTACTCTCATATGCTGTTGGCACAACAAGCGGGGGGATTGATTGCGCCGCCTGTTCTCCCAGCTGGGGAACGGTTTTACCACATTTTTGCCAGCTGATTTGCTCGAGCTCGAGCTCGACTCTTTCTGTAGACGTGCTCGATTTAACTTCCTGAGGTGGCGCTCATAGTCTGTGTCAACAGGCTTGGGAGCTGGTGGTCTAGCCATACGAATGAAGTGGTCAATCTTTTCCTCAGGCACTTTCTCCCTTGGCGACGGTGGCGGTTTCGGTGCAAAATGGGCTTCCACCTCGGCCTTCGATATGGCTGCGTTTTCCTCCTCGGACTTGTCGTAAGGCCTCTGCGGAAGAGGCGCGAGGCTTGGACCATATTGAAATCGCTTGCCTCCGCCTGTACCTCCCGTACTACCTCGACTTGTACCGCTACGCACCATAGCTGCGGTGGCTCTCTTCCGTGATTGCTGAGGCGGAGGACACGGCTGACGTGGCTGAGTTGGAGGAGGAGGAGTGGCCTGAAGCTGTGCCGGACGTTGTGCCGGACTTGAAGGAGGAGTGGTCTGACGCTGTGCCAGACTTGGAGGAGGAGTGGCCTGACACTTTGCCGGACTTGGAGGAGGGGGAGTGGCCTGACGCTTTGGTGGACTTGGAGGAGCGGGAGTCTGCTGACTCGGTGGCGGACTTCGACGAGGAGTCGGCTGACGCGGTGTCGGTGGCCTTCGAAAGATGATGCAATCCTTTCTCCATAGCATGATACGATGTTTGGCCTCTCCCAGTGTGTGCTCCTCGTCACCTCCAGGAATGTCAAGCTCTAGCCCCGAATATTGGTCCACCACCTCATCAACCAAGACACGAGCATAGCCCGCTGGAATCGGGTTGCAATGGAAGGTTGCCTCGGGGGGATTTGTAAAAGCAACGGCATCCGCCACCTTCATGGATATGTTCTTCATTTTGAAGTGTAGCTCGCAGTTAGTGTTCTCCATGATGTCATCCACGGGGTATCTATCCAGCATTGCGTCACTCGGGCGGAACCCATGCTGCTTCTCGGCATGGATGGGACGGTGCTATCCAATGCTGGATCATCCGCTAGCTGCTACAGCTGCTGAGACCCCCTTTGCTAGCAAAGTGAGTCGATCTGCTCCTGCTGCCGCTGGAATTTGACTGCCAAGTCCGCGTGCGCTGATTCTAGGCCTTGAAGGCGTTCATAGTCCAGCTTCTTCTTCCCCTCCTCCATCTTCTTCTTCTTCTCCTCCGCAATCTTCTTTCTCGCACGGGTTCTGTAGTCGGTGTTCCAGTCCGAAAACCCCTCATACCACGGAATAGTGCCCTTGCCTCGTGTTCTTCCCGGGTGTTCAGGATTTCCCAGGGCACGCGTAAGCTCGTCGTTCTCTCTGTTGGGCTGGAGCACCCCCGATCGAGCCTCTTCTATTGCAACAAGTAGCTTATCTTCGGCTCCGTTCAGACATGCCTTCTTTGAAACTTTGCCTGTCTTCGGGTCCAACGCCCCCCCATGCGCATAGAACCAAGTCCTGCACCTGGGGGGCTAGCTCAATGTTTCTGGAGTGACACCTGCATCCTCCATCTTTTTCTCAGACTTATCCCACTTAGGCATTGCCACCGTGTAGCCACTTGGCCCCAGCTTATTGAACTTATCCTTTTTTTCGGCATTGGCCTTGTTTATTCTCGACCGTTCCTTAGATAATTCCGAATCCTTGAATTTCACGAAATCGTCCCAATGAGCACTTTGCTTCTCTAGTGTTCCCTCGAATACTGCAGTCTTCCTTCCTCCCTTGACGTACTTGTCACATACACGATTCTTGTGGTTGTTGAATGCAACTGCCATCTTTCTAAGAGCAGCGTCCTTGACTTTCTCCACATCTGCATCTGTGAAATGATCTGGTAGGGTGAAATGTTCCATGAGAGTTTTCCGAAGTAGAACTTTTTGTCTGTCGTCGACAAAAGTAAGATCTGGACATGGCTTTGCTGGCTCTCTCCATTCTTGAAGGGAGATCGGGAGTTGGTCCTTCACAAGAACTCCGCACAGACGAATGAACTTGTCCACAAGTTTCTTAAGCGCTAATGGTTCGCCATTAGGTTTGATGGCCTCGATATTGTACTTTACGCCCTCCTTCAACTTTTTGTTCGGGCCTCGTTTCCTGCTGCCTGAAGATTTGCTCGATCCGGATGGCTGAAAGAAGAAAGATCGATTCATTAATATATCTTCAAGTCATTTAAAACATGTGATGATCACCAGATGCCTGCTTATATAAATATACCTCGCCGGTCTTTGTTGTTTCAAGATCAACATTTTCTTCGTCATCATCATAATCATAGTTCATGACTTCATCAATTTGGTCGTCGCGATCGAATATCATATCACCCTCTCCGGTGTTGTTTAGATATTCGGAGCCGTCATAATCTTCTTCATTCTGATCATCATCTGGCTCGCGAGGATGGCGTATGATATCGAACAGGGTCTCTTCTCCCTCTCTGCCGGTATTGTCCGCCATAACTTTTATTTAACTAATCCAAAAGAAATATAAAACAATTTAGTATTCAAATTACAATGCATGGATGCAATCAATTAATAAGGAAAAACTGAATCAATCATAGTACATAATAAGCATCATCGAATATAATCTCGAATACATCGTCTCGAATAATAGATATAATCTCGAATACATCGTCTCGAATAATATAGATAATCTTGAATAAATCATCTCGAATATTATATATCAAATACATCACTAGTAAATATGCCCGTGCGTTGCACCGGGAGAAAGAACTTAACATATCATTCATCATGTTAGAAGCTAGCGAGTGGAGCAAAGTAGAATTTTTAGGGAGGAAAGCGCAAGACGTATATGATAAACCTAAGGTAGCGAGACATGTAATCAATGGACCCCGTGCCATGTGAAGATGTATCATACGGAGGGCAACCACATTTCATCATACAAAAACTATAAATCCATGCCGGCTCGTTGATAAAGTCGTACAAGGAGCCGACGAGAAAAATAGAGGGGGCCAAAGATGTCGCCGACCTACTCAACACGAGCTACCACCCTACTACACATGTGCAGATCCTGACATGTCTGTCTTGTCATCCACTCCCACGATGTTTCTCTTCCCAGAAAGAACTATGTGCCGCTTTGGCTCATCGTATGATGCATTCGCTTCCTTATCTTTTCTTTTTCTCGGCTTGGTAGACATGTCCTTCACATAGAAAACCTGTGCCACATCATTGGCTAGGACTAATGGTTCGTCTGCATACACAAGATTGTTGAGATCCACTGTTGTCATTCCGTACTGCGGGTCTTTCGTTACCCCGCCTCGTGTCATATTGACCCATTTGCACCAAAACAAAGGGACCTTCAAACCACGACTATAGTCAAGTTCCCATATGTCCTGTATATAACCATAATATGTTTCCTTTCCCGTCTTGGTTTCTGCATCAAAGGGGACACCACTATTTTGGTTGGTGCTCTTCTTATCTTGGGCGATCGTGTAAAATGTATTACCATTTATCTCGTACCCTTTGAAAGTCATTATATTCGAAGATGGTAACTGGGACAGCAAGTACATGTCATTTTCAATACAGGCGTCATGCATGGTATGTGTCTGCAACCAGCTGGCGAAACTCCTGGTTTGTTCACGTGTAATCCAGTCATCAGACCGCTCCGGGTGTTTGGAGCGTACCAAATTCTTGTGTTCGTCCATATACGGAGCCACCAAGGCGGAATTCTATAGAACTGTGTAGTGTGCTTCAGTGAGAGAATGTCCGTCCATACATATTATTTGATCCCCTTCTAGCGTGCCTTTTCCATCCAGTCTGCCCTTATGCCGCGATTCAGGAACACCAATTGGCTTAAGGTCTGGAATAAAGTCAATACAAAACTCAATGACCTCCTCATTTTCATGGCCCTTAGAGATGCTTCCTTCTGGCCTAGCACGGTTATGAACATATTTCTTTAAGACTCCCATAAACCTCTCAAAGGGGAACATATTGTGTAAAAATACAAGACCCAAAATGTTAATCTCTTCGCATAGGTGAACTAGGATGTGCGTCATGATGTTGAAGAAGGATGGTGGGAACACAAACTCTAAACTGACAAGACATTGCATCAAATCATTCTCTAACCTTGGTATGATTTATGGATTGATTACCTTCTGAGGGATTGCATTGAGGAATGCACATAGCTTCACAATAGCTAATCGAACGTTTTCTGGTAGAAGCCCCCTCAATGCAACCGGAAGCAGTTGCGTCATAATCACGTGGCATTCATGAGACTTTAGGTTCTGGAACTTTTTCTCTGTCATGTTTATTATTCCCTTTATATTCGACGAGAAGCCAGACGGTACCTTAATACTGAGCAGGCATTCAAAAAAGATTTCCTTCTGTTCTTTGGTAAGAGCATAGCTTGCATGACCCTGATGTATGCCTTCTTTTCCGTGCATACGTTGCTGGTCCTCCCGTGCCTCAGGTGTATCTTTTGTCTTCCCATACACACCCAAGAAGCCAAGAAGGGTCACACAAAGATTCTTCGTCACGTGCATCACATCTATTGCGGAGCAGACCTCTAGGTCTTTCCAATAGGGCAGCTCCAAAATATAGATTTCTTCTTTCACATGGGTGCGCGTCCGTCAGCGTCATTCGGAACAGGTTGTCCACCAGGACCCTTTCCAAAGACCACCTGCAAATCCTTGACCATATCATGTACATCAGCACCAGTACAGTGGCGAGGCTTCGTCCGATGATCCGCCTCACCTTTGAAATGCTTGCCTTTCTTTCTTACGGGATGCCTGCTCGGAAGAAATCGACGATGTCCCAGGTACACATTCTTCTTACAATTAGCCAAATATATACTGTCGGTATCGTCCAAACAGTGCGTGCATGCGCGGTATCCCTTGTTTGTCTGTCCTGAAAGGTTACTGAGAGCAGGCCAATCATTGATGGTCACGAACAGCAACGCCTTTTTGTCAAATTCTTCCCCCATGTGCTCATCCCATGCACGTACACCTGTTCCATTCCACAGTTGTAAGAGTTCTTCAACTAATGGCCTTAGGTACACATCAATGTCGTTGCCGGGTTGCTTAGGGCCTTGGATGAGCACTGGCATCATAATGAACTTCCGCTTCATGCACAACCAAGGAGGAAGGTTATACAAACATAGAGTCACATGCCAGGTGCTATGGTTGCTGCTCTGCTCCCTAAAAGGATTAATGCCATCTGCGCTTAGACCAAACCATACGTTCCTTGCGTCATCTGCAAACTCCTTCCCATACTTTCTTTCGATTTTTCTCCACTGCGACCCATCAGCGGGTACTCTCAACTTTCCGTCTTTCTTACGGTCTTCTCTGTGCCATCGCATCGCCTTGGCATGCTCTTTATTTTGGAACAAATGTTTCAACCGTGGTATTATAGGAGCAGACCACATCACCTTGGCAGGAATCTTCTTCCTGGGGCGCTCGCCCTTGACATCACCAGGGTCATCGCGGCTGATCTTATAGCGCAACGCATCGCATACCGGGCAAGCGTTCAAATCCTCGTACTCACCGCGGTAGAGGATGCAATCATTAGGGCATGCATGTATCTTGTACACCTCTCTAACCCTAGAGGGCAGACAACCTTCTTTGCTTCGTACGTACTCTCGGGCAATTCGTTGTCCTTTGGAAGCATATTCTTTATCATTACCAGCAACTTTCCAAATCCCTCATCAGATACACCATTCTCTGCCTTCCATTGCAGCAATTCCAGTGTGGTGCCCAGCTTTTTCTTGTCACCTACGCAATTCAGGTACAACAATTTTTTGTGATCCTCTAACACGTGCTGCAACTTCTTCTTCTCCAAATCACTTGCGCAGTTTCTCTTTGCATCGGCAATGGCCCGACCTAGATCATCAACGGGCTCATCTGATGCCTCTTCTTCAGCTTCTTCCCGCATTGCCGGCTCAGCTTCTTCCCGCATTACCGGCTCAGATTCTTCCCCCATTGTTGTATCATCGTATTCAGGGAACCCATGGCCAGGATAGCTTTTGTCGTCCTCTTCTTCTTCATTGTCTTCCATCATAACCTCTCTTTCTCCGTGCTTGGTCCAAACATTATAGTGGGGCATGAAACCAGACTCAAACAGGTGGACGTGAATGGTTCTTGACGTAGAGTAATTGTGACCATTCTTACAGCCAGCACATGGACAAGGCATAAAACCATCCGCCCGCTTGTTTGCCTCAGCCGCAAGCAGAAAAGTATGCACGCCATTAATGAACTCGGGAGAGCATCGGTCATCATACATCCATTACCGGCTCATCTTCAATACACAGCACCGAAAACACCAAATTAATACAATACATAAAGTTCATACAACACTTAAATGCAACAAACAAATAACTTTCTAGCTAAAGCATTTAAATGCAAGAACAAATGTGATCAAGATCGCAACTAAGGTAACAATTGATCCAACAGCATAATGATACCAAGCCTCACTATCAATGGCATATTTTCTAATCTTTCTAATCTTCAAGCGCATTTTCTCCATCTTGATCTTGTGATCATCGACGACATCGGCAACATGCAACTCCAATTCCATCTTCTCCCCCTCAATTCTTTTCAATTTTTCTTTCAAATACTCGTTTTCTCTTTCAACTAAATTTAACCTCTCGACAATAGGGTCGGTTGGAATTTCCGGTTCACATACCTCCTAGGTAAAAATATCTATGTCAACTTGATGGGCCTAATTTGTCATAAACATGAAATGCAACAAATAGTTTTAAAAGAGAATATACCACATCCGAATCATAACAAGGACGAGGGCCGACGGGGACGGATATCAAAACCATGGCACTATGTATAACAAACAACATACGGGTAAGATAATTATACGAGTAACTATATATCCAAATCACACAAATATCAATTTTTATATAAAAATTCATGAACAAGAGGCTCACCACAAGGTGGTGCCGGCGACGGGACGGTGCGGGCGATCGACGGTGGTTACGACGGAGATTCAGAAGGCACTAAGTAAACCACACCTACATATGCAAACTAAGTGTTATTTTGACCTCAATTTGCATATAAATCAAATACTACCACATATAATTCCTCCCAAATTACTAAAACCCACAATTAATCACTATATAAACCAATGCAAGAGCTAATCTAGCAATGAGAGATGAAAGGACAAAGTTGCTAACCTTTGTGGTCATTTGAATGGATGGGGGCCTGCAAATCTTGACAAATTTGGGGCAAATTTTGTGATGAACTCAAGAGGAAGAAGGGAAGAAAAGAGGAGAGGGAGAGGGGAAAGGGGGAAGAACAGAGTGCTGGTGGACGAAGGGTTTATATAGGACGACCTTTAGTACCGGTTCGTGGCACGAACCGGTACTAAAGGTGCTGGAGGGGCCCCACTCTGACAACATCCTGCCACCACTTTCATTAGTACCGGTTTGTGGCACGAACCGGTGCTAAAGGTTCGCCACGAACAGGTACTAAAGAGCTCCTCCCGCCTAGCCATTGGAACCGGCACTAATGAAAACATTAGTGCCGGTTCTGTTACAAACCGGGACTAATGTGTCTCACATTTGACCCTTTTTCTACTAGTGCATCTTTTCTGGCCGTTTTTTGTATGGTGATGCACGATGGCAGTGGTTACATGTCACCGGAGTACGCCATGGACGGCATGTATCATTCATGCAGGATGTGTACAGCTTCAGTGTGTTATTGCTGGAGATCGTCAGTGGCACGAGGAACCAATGAAGTTTCAACCTGATAGCTCATGTAAGCAATCAATTACCTTTCCTTCAACCGCAAGCAAAATAGTCAAAATGACATTTGTGTGGTTTTATAAAATTCATTCTAATTTGAAATTTTGTACCTACATGGCCCAAGTCTCAATCCGTTTGCTTGAACTAAGAAACATATTTTTATGGAACCACATTGAATTCAAAGATGACCTTGACAACACAGAATAATATTTTGCAGGCATGGAATCTGTTTGAAGAAAACAGGAGTCTTGAGCTCCTTGATCAAGCCGTGTGCGGCGGCTGCTCCCCAGCGGAGCTAGAGCATGTTACGACATGCATCCAGGTAGGGCTATCGTGCGTTCAGGAGAGCCCGAGCCAACGGCCGCAAATGGCTGTAGTAAGCCCCATGTTGTCGCACCAACAGGTGCCAGGGCGGCCACTTCGGCCAGTGGTCTGCACGCCGGTGAGAACTCCGGCAGACCTTCTCAACGTGGAGGAGACATCCAGCAATGAGTTGACCATCACGAACCTCGAAGGCCGGTAGCAACTAGCAAGAGGCATGGATGAACCTCGTAACCTGGGTCCTAGGGAAGGTAGTTCCTAGAAAATTGATATGCATCCACAAGGCCACAACAGACTGCACCCAATGTGTATGTGTTCCTATCAACATGGATCGGGCAATATTGGAGATGTGACTCAGCCAGTACAATCAGGATTAGGAGAGGGGGGGAAATGACAGATCGTGTTTTAAGAAGAAAATTATCTCTTTCTCCACTACACCAGGAACTGCAATACCAGCTAGATCAAGTTTAATGGATTGTATTCCGGTCTCCCTCACTCAAATAAGTGGCTCTCAACCTTTGTCTCCACACTAGTTCCTCTCTCAACAGGAGCTCGTCCAGCTCCAATGTGTACTGCTTAATGGATTGTTTCTGTTCGGCTGAGTATGGTGAGCTCCATCCTCGATACCACTAACCTCCCTAGGTTTAAAGAGCCCATAATCAATCGAGGTCTTCAATTATAATTGGGTCACCGATTTTGACCGGTCAACAATTTCACAAAGCTATCTCATTCAATTATTTTGTACTATACACTATGCTTTTTAATTTTTAAGGTCTCACAATTATTCGAGGTATTCAATTTAGAGTTGTGTCATCTAATTTTGACCGGGTCAACAATTTCTCAAGCTATCCAATTCAATTCATTTAATACACTGTGTTTCCCTAATTTTGAAGCTCTTTCATTCAATTGAGGTATTAAATTTTGGATTTAGTTTAAATTTTGATTGGGCCAACAATTTTAAATTAATCAGCAGCAACCGGCCTATAAAAACATATCAATCCAACACACCCTTCCACCACCTAGAAAAAAGAAGCGTCACCATGTGATATTATGGCATCAATATAGTATATGCAACCACCGACACAGAAATTTCTCCACGTAAATATAGACTGGTTAGCGAATAACATAAAATCACACAATGAAAGACCCACCAAATCAACCCATTATAAATATAAATTAAACATAGTCTATCATCTCCTCCACCCGCCAAACTAAATATTCCATCAGTTCCAAAAATATAAGAGGTATTAGTTTTTTAGAAAGTCAAATTTCTTTAATTTTGACCAAGTTTAGATCAAAAATATCGACATCCATAACATTAAACAAAGTATGGGAATTCATTTCATTATGAATATTAAAATACCAATATGATATTATGGATTTTGATATATTTCTTTACAAAATTGATCAAACTTAAAAGATTTGCCTTTTCAAAAAGTAATACACCTTAAATTTTAAAACAAAGTGATATTTTAAAGAAACCCAACAACAACAACGGCGCAACAAAGTGCGAACAACCATTCTTGTAAGACACTAAGTTTGTTCCTAATCTCGGTTGAGTACTTGAAATTTTTAGTATTGGAATGATTTGAAGTTTTTTATTTTTTTCCGACAATGATTTGAAGTTTTCGGAGTGCACCTTATCAATTGATTCATACAAGTGACAGGACATGACCAACATAAATTTATTTTTTATGATGCCAAAATAGTATGGTACGTCTGGTATTGTAGTTCCTCATGGTGTTATGTAATAGTGATAATTTTCCTTCAGAGCACAATCTGGATTCAGTTCTTTTGTTTAATTGTTTCCTCTCATCTTTATCGTACTCACCGAGTCATATCCCCAGTGTTACCCTGATTCGTCTTGATTGGAATGTCATAAACAGTGGTAAAAAGCAATTGTGGGTGTGCTCTGATTTTATTTCTCTGATGGATAACAAAAATAAATTTAGTCGGACACTTTGTTAGACGAAACATGTACAAGTACCTTGTAATATCATCGAACATATGAGGGAGTTAGTCCCAAGATATTGCACGTGGAGTTCTACCCTGTTTCTTTTTTGTTCATTTTTTCCTCTGGACTTTATCATACTCGCTGAGTCATATCCCCAGTGTGACCCTCATTTGTGTTTATTGGAAATTCAAACCCACCAGTACTGTTTGTTGTGGATGCACTCCGATATTTCTTCACATGGAGTATGTACGTTTCCTTTTTCTGGGAGAACGTTGACCAATTTGTTCCAAACACAACTATATCATCTTTTCATTAAAATATTCAAACCTGTTACTAATTTGCTTTTGCCATTCCTGATGTGTGAAGATAAATTTAGCTGTGCTGAGTAGCAAATAAAATTTGTGTTCTGTTTTTGGGAGCAATTTTTGTTTGTCTCTAATACTCTTTAGGTTTGTTGCTACCATTTTCATTGTTGTATCCTTAAGTTCTACCACCCCCGCAAGGAAGTGTATCAACAAATATACTAGCCGAATGGCAGTTTGGACGGATCCATTACTCTACTGTAGTTCATTTGTACTCCTAATGCAGCAGTTGGTAGCCTGGTACGGTCTTTTTTGTCCGGTTTTATTTCGTCTCGCCTCTCACCACCCCTTCCGCTGGTTATTCTCCCTCCTGTTAAAAAACCAAATCCCATTAAGGGGATCTTGTTTCGTGCTTGCCTTGGCAGGTACTGATTCAATTCAATTACATAAATAACAGGTAATTAAGAATTCAGAAATCGCATCATATATGTTAGATCACCTTCCTAGAAAGATAGACATAAGATATTTCTTGATAACCTTCCAAAACAAAATCAGATATTCCCGCATAACGAAGCACTACTCCGATGCGATATGCCATTTATTATTATCTCTATTATGAATTGGGAATCACAAGTTTCCTAATACAACAAAAATAACATATCTTCTTTCTTATGGGCGTACGATCAACAGGCTCTCAGCGACATAGCCGAGCACCGCTTGCCAACATGGACAACGACCACGATGAGCTCGCGACATGGGCGATCTAGCGTTCACTATGATGGATGACGACTATGCTCTACAGGATGTACACACGCCGACTATTGTCGAAACATTCGCGGTGAGGACAACATGACACAACATTGGTCAGGTGGTTCATTCCATTGTAGAAAAGAGGGGTATTCCAAGCATAAGAAGGCAAAAGAACTAAAGCCACCAAGTGGTCTACGGTGTTGGAGAACAAAAGAATGTTCTAAGAAATAAAACAAAAAAAGAAATAAATAATATTCTAGAAAACGATTAGGAATGAGAACTAAAGCTCGCATGGAATGAGAAAGAAGAAGATGAGGCGTTGATGACGAAAACACTAATGTTGACGTGTTGCTGGTTGGCGAAGAGGCTAGAATTAGAAGTTGCAGGTAAGGACGAGAAAGAGAAGAATGACAATTATCCCTTGTAGCAATGAATGGTACGTGGGCTGGAGGTGGAGCATATTGATGACTAGGAATATATTCACATTTCCACTCACCTCCGATGTCAGTGTGCATTTGCAAAGTTGAATAGACCTTTGAGAATGATTTCTATAGTTACTTGTTATGTTGTGTCAATAATATGTGTTAAGTTAACCCACTTCTATTATACTATAAACATGAAAAATTCCATCCCTGTTGCAATGCATGACAAAGATGAGGTGGACGTCATCTGGTTTTAAAAGAAGTGGTTCCAGCGAGAAATGTCCTGCTAGAACGGAAAACCGAGCAAGAAGGGGAGGTTCCGACAAAAAAGGGGAAGATGCATCGTGGGTTGGGGTTTTGTGTTGGACCTGGATGTTGACGATAACATGGTGGATAGCCCGTAGCAACGCACGGGTATTGTTCTAGTTTATCTTGCATTTCAATATGTATATTATGCTGCATTTCGAAATCAGCTCATGTGAATCTTTGAACGGATCTACTCCCTCCGTTCCAAATTATAAGATGTTCTAACTTTTTTCTAAATCGGATGTATAGACGCGTTTTAGTGTATTTGTTCACTCGTTTCAGTCTGTATGTAGTCCATATTGACATATCCAAAACATTTTATAATTCGGAACGGAGGTAATACATTTCTTTGCATGCCGGTTGAATTTGGTCCTTATATATCTGGGTGATGCAAACTAATTTAACCAGATACATAAGTATTTGCATTAGCTCTTCACCGGTGCTAGTTCAACCATGGAAATGAACATGTACTCCAGAGCGCAATGGAAATTTTAGGTTGCATGCAAGTACTCTGTACTTCTTGCAAAGGCAAAATAGACTAGGGTGAAAGCAAATGATGAAATGTGCAATAATTCTGTAGAAGTTATTCACAGTTTGCACCATACCGTAGCATATATGACTGATGCATTGAATTCTTGAACCAAAATATCGAGTTCGTATAAAAAGCTCAGACCAACCAGGCACGCCCGGTCCCCAACGGCATTACTCTAAATAAGAGCGACCAGACACCAAACACTTCGAGGCACATCAAATTTGAACTTCAGCTCATGATAAAGAAAAGAAGTAGTGCATTCTATGGCCATATGGAATAATTCCTCTCATTATCTCCTTCTAGCATCGCCCAGGTATCATAATCTGTTGGGGAAAAGGATATGCAGCGAAAAGGTTACGTTGCGGAAAATTTTGCAATATAGGTCAAGTTCCAGATTAGTTTTGCAACAAATGTCTTGTTATGTCTTTTTGCTGCATATCCTGGCGACCCGAGGATCCATGACGGGTGAACCGTGGGGCGTGCCCATGGTCACCGTCATTGGGCAGCGTCAGGCATGCCTCTGAACGCCCTATAGCACGTTGCCCCATGCGTGAAGTTGTGCCCGAACCCACTTGTCGACGTCCTTGCCTCGCACCAGGCTGGTCTACTTCTGACAGTCATGGTGTGTCTAGTGCCCATATGCCGGCTCGCACGTGGGGGCATGCGTCGTGCCCGTTTGAGCCGACTTGCGCGTGGAGCCAACCGGTTAGGTTTTGTTAGCCCCAGGCGGGTATGCCGTGTGGAGCGCGTGCGCCCTCTGGTGGGCTGGTTCACTCACGCCATGCGGGTCTTGCGTCTCACCCACAACAACGATTCGCGCATGGGGCCATACTGTCAGGACCATTCTTCACATGTCTATCTGGATCGTTCGCGCCAGCCGGATCCTGCGTTGCGGGTGTAGCGCTAGATCGCGCATGCGGCCTGCCTGTCATGTTGTTCCGTTGGCACCACTTGGGTGCGGGCGGCCGGCTTGCCAACTAGAGGCACAATCTGTCAGGCCCACCACATGGATGTACCCATTGGCTTTTTAGTATTTTCTTTAAGTCAATAGCACAAAAGGACGCGCCCCCAAAGCCCCTTAACCCTAACTTATATTCACATCTCTATCACCCAATCCCTCCTCCCATCGTAGCACACTCTCTTCTTCGCACGCCGTAGCCGGTGCAGCGCTGATGTGATAGGGAGAGAGAGGGAGAGGTGGGGAGAGAGAGAGAGAGAGAGAGAGAGAGAGAGAGAGAATTGGGCGTCGGCGAGGGTGCATCTGTTGGGGAAACCAAGGCCATGAAGTGTGGTAAGAGGGTTGCCGCTAGGAGTTGTAAGGCATCGAGCAACAGGGACGATGGAGGCCTTCTGTCATCACCCAGGAGGAGATCGGGGCACTCTGACGGCACGGATATCTGCCAACGACCGATGTGGCCCCCACTCGCCCTCCCGTCGTTCAAAGACCGACGGGGGAACCTACCTCGGTCCGGGTACTGCAACGCCGCTTTGGTGAGCACATCATCTTCCTCTCGCATCTACTTCGTGGTCTGGGGGGTTCCCGATTCACCCCTTTCTCCGTGGATGTGGACTCTTCATTTCTACGGCTTGCAACTCCACCACATAGTATGACAACAGTGTCTTCTTGCAGTTTTTGGCAACACCCCACGCTTATCGATTTATGAAAGATGGCGTCAAAAAAGGTACATAGGTCTTCTGCATGATGGACTCCTCCCCTCCCCCCCCCCCACCC
>NC_041382.1:25997148-26009753 GCF_002162155.2 Triticum dicoccoides
ACACAATTCGCCCACACAGGCAAGGTTTAAAACTATGTTGTGAAAAGGGGGTAAAAACCATTTCCATAGGACGTCGTTGCACCAGTGGGCGACTGCTGCAGGCCCACATCAACCACAGCCTGCGCCGCTCAGAGAAGCAAATTTCCTTCTTTTCTCTATAGCAAACATATTCGGTTTGTAAGATCCTGAGATGTCTTTGAAATCAAGCAGACATTATAAGGAATCAATATAAGCTATTTAAACAAGGTAGTTTACAAGAAACATCTAAGAAATGAAATAATTTCAGCTACATATCGAAATTGCATGTTGAATGAACTGTACGGACTTACTAGTTTTAGTTTTATTTAACCATTACCTGATTGCATCTTGAGAAACTACCAAAACGGGCACGACACATTATGAATGAAGGAATATTTATAACCATTAGTCTACAAAACTTTTTTCAAAAAATATAAGATTATTTGTTTTTGCAAAGATCTCTATAATCTCAAATAGTTCCTCCGGTTATTTAAAGCTATTGTCTCGAACATCGGCACAGTCCAAATTTGAAATTTCGACTGCCATTATCATGGAATTTGGATATATTTCATTAATAAACAGTGGTCAATATTGGTTCTAGAGAATATGTTGATGATCAATATATGTAACTTTTTTAGAAGAATAAACAACCAAACATTGTATCTAATATCGATGCAATTTCTCAAAATTATTTAGAAAATTTATTACAATCATTGGGCCGGTGGCTGTGCTAGTTTATTTACTAACAAGATCTTTAATTTTAATGCAGAGCAGTGCTACATGCACGACACTGTCCAGACAAAATGCACACGATATGACATATCCCACCACCCAAGTGGCCAAGTCCAAGGCCAAACAGCTCCAGCGGTTGGATTAGCTATCGTCCTGATGTCGTTCATCACAACTGCAGTGTGTGCAGTACTTCCGTTTATTGTACTCAACAGTTAGATGGCCTTTGGAGGGCTTTTCCTCTCATTCCAGAAACGAAATAGGAAATACCACAAACACTTAGAAATCTTTTTTAGATATTATATATAGAAGAGATACCTCCCCTGAACTAACACTTACAAAATGAAAAGTAAAAACGAATAAAATGCAGTGCATTTGGCATACTTATAAACGTATGCGACAATCACCAACAAACCTGCTCTCACACATCAAGATAAATCCAAAAGCATAGAAAACAACAGCATCCGTATTGACACACACGGTCAATGGATGCGTCACCCTAATTCGTCAAACGTAGCACTCGTAGAGCTTGATGTCCATCTGCAGACGGAAGTAGACGGTTCCCTCGGAGGCATCGAGCCGGAGCGTGGCAATGCCGCGCGCCATGAAGAAGTCACCGGTGCCGCCGACAACGGAGAGGTCCCGCGTCTTGTCGTCCATGAGGTCCGCACCGACGAGGTTCATGGTGCCCTTGTGTGCCGTGGAGTTGAAGACAATGGAGAAGCCAAACCAGGAGGTGTAAGACTCCTGCTTGTCGTAGAAGTAGAAGCCCTGGGCGCGCGCCGCAGGCTCCTCCCCCGCCACGGGTAGCACCTTCCCCACCGTCATGGGGTCGTTGAACACCACCAGAGTGCCAAAGTAGGTGCCATTCTTCCAGTGGGTTGTGCTCAGTGCCGTGGGCTTGGTGGCCGCGGCCGATGTCGCGTTCCGCGTGTTGTTGACGCCGTTGTAGAGGATGTCGTGGTAATAGAGCGTCATCTTGTTGCAGGGCTCATCAGAGCTGCTGGAGACGACCCTCGTCAGGCCGTGGGCGGCGCCCGCCGAGCCCAGCAGAAACACCGCGAACACGACGGCCAGTGACAGCTTGGAAGATGCTGTGAGACCTTGCATTGTTGACAATGCAACTGTTTGCTGAGCGTAAGCTGCAAAAGATCAAGTAGTTGTGATGTAGTAGAGCACTGCTAAGTGAGGATGCAGCTCCTGTTGTTGTGTGTTAAGAGCTTGACTTGTGCATCCTATTTATAGAGGTGCATGCATGGAACAGTATGTGGGGCATGCATATAGAAAGTTTGAGTTTAGTAACATTGGCTTAGATCATAATCTCTCTTGTACTCCAAGTCCCCAACAAGTGACCGATCTGGTTTAGAACTGATGATGATTCGGTTGCGGTGGCTAGTACGAGGCATACCCGAAAAGCAATTATTCATTTTGTGCTATTGGGCAGTCATGAATATGTAAGCGGCTCATGTTAGGTGGGCTTCCAAAATAGCCCCACAAAAGCTAATGCACTGCTCTTTCATAACGTGGGGCAGAGAATATTCTTGGGATAAATTACGTGGTTCACTCAAACAGACGCAACACGATCAGAAAAGGGGTGCATCGTTCCTCTCAAACCAGTTAAGGAATGCATGGCAGCGCTTTTGCCTTTTGCCGAAAAGGAATGCACGTCGACATGCCAACCACGGCGGGAGCTTCGGCATATGACAAGAGAACACTTCAGACATAACTACTTCTCTGCACATATGCAAATATTTCTCTGGACATATGCAAATATTTTATTTTTGTAGACATGTCAGCTTGGCATGTAAACATGCATGTCAGAGGCTTGATGGTTTTCATTCTATTATACCACTTAAATTTAATAAATATTTCACAACTAGTATACAGTAATTATGTACTAGTCGCCAATCCATGCATTCGGTCGGGCTAGTTATTCACAGTTTCGGTGCTATATGTAAACTTCCATTAATTGAACTAGGAAAGTGGTCCGCTCGTTGTGCGGGCAATGTCCTTTAACCACTTGTCATATTTTATCATTGAACTTCTTATAGAGTTTCTTATTGCACAAGATCTAGAATCCATTCGAATATTTTTCTTATCATATATTATTTTTATTACATAACTATTAGTAAAAATAATTTGGATCCTAAAAATAAGCATTAATGGAAATATATCTTTTCATACACTTATATTTTATTGGAATTTCCCAAATCTACCAATAAATTTTTTTGGTGTAGAGTTTAATTCTAGTAGTTTCTTGAAAGAGATTAAACATCATGTATATTTATATTATTATTGTGTCTGGTGTAGTCTTGCATTCTAGAAAATTAGAATATTTAGTTGGATTTTATTATATGTATATACTTTAGAACATATGAATCTTGGAAAAGTTGTAGTCAAAAGTGTGTATCACATTATCAAAGAAAAAACTATTACAACTCATGTGCTACAACAGATGGAAGAATATAGTTCCTTTTGTTTGTTAATTACCAAGATGGAGGTGATTCAATGAATGCAATTATAATGAGGTCTTTGGTGCTTGGCTACATAAAACTTTGTATCGCGTATATTTGTGTGGTAATTAGATATGAACTTACATTGGATTTTGGAATACTACAAAGAGGAAGGTTAAAAGTTTCAGGCACCACGCCTCAGTATAGAGAAGTTTGGATCATGATATATCTCTATTGTTGTACTTCAAAGATTCATCTATGTCAACATCATAATAATTGCCGCAACCTTGTAATGAATTCCTAAAAATAAAAAAATGGCTTGCTTTCTGTTTTCTTTTTCTTTAAGTTGATAGGACGAAAAAAAGAGGAAATCACAACTGTATATCGACAACATGGCATATGATAAATGAATTCCAAGTTGGCCAGCACCTTTGGGAAATCTCTACATAAATAAGAAGCAAGCATGCTATTGAATCTTCTACTATTCCCAATTATCTAAATTATGTATTAAGTTGGCAAGATGTAGAATATCTGTGTTGATGCATGAAGAGAAGTACATACTAGGTAATATAACTCCCTTATAAATCACATCCTCTTACTTTTGATTCAAAAATATTTTATATGATTAGAACATGCCGATACCGTGTGAGAATACCGATTGGGCCGAAGATTCATAGTTCGTCACTGCTAGCTAGTCTATCATGTTGCCATGAATTTTGGTAAAGGGTGAGATTAGCATGATAGTGGAAATCAAGTGGCATGAGAACATAACTACTTGAGCACAGTACTTCTATCATTCCAAGGTGCAACCTCCCGAGATGGATGTGGCTCCTCCTTGCCGGCAAAGACGTTGCAGCTCCTGTTCATGATCCTAGCATGTCCTTTCCAATATCCCTTCGTATGCATAGTTGATTCTCGAGCCACTGTTTAGAATGGCGCGCCGTCTACACGAATGCTACCCCATCCACTTCTGGTCCATAAATCTCGATTGCTTCGACCTCCCTTAGGTTTTATTCTTCTTCTCTCTTCCTGATGTTCTCAGCTATGTGGCAAGCAAAATTGTACTTCACCCTGATGGTTTGATTATCGATAGATACGACCTATAATGTCTAGTCGACAATAAATGATATACCCTATGTTTGGAAGACAAATAAATTATTATTTTGTGTAGAATTACCTGTTCCGGTAACTTTTTATTGGACCATTTGGTTCTTGTGAATTTCACCCTGATGGTTTTTCTATTTACTTTTTTTGTTATCATGTTAGGGAAATTTTGGCTCAGAACTATACAAAATATTATTTAAGCACTATTCACGTTCATATGCTACAGTACATACGTTTATGGCCATATGACTCTTTCGTAGTGCAATATTTACGTAGCTATGACGGATATGCACCTCTTGTTCTACATTGCTAATGGTGATATTCATAGACAACTATGCAAACGGCTGTGCAGGCGGGTGTGCTAGTTAATTTACAAACAAGATCTTCAAATTTATTGTGCTTCCTCAACAGTAAGATGGCATTGGTAGGGTTTTTCCTCGCATTTCGGAAACAAAATAGGATGGTACTGTGGATTGAAATAGCACCAGCACTTAGAAATCTTTTTTTGGATAACATATAGAAGAGATACCTCCCCTGGCATATTTGTTCCAGAGAACATGCTGATGATCAATATGTGTAACTTTTAGAGAAGAATAAACAACCACACATTATCTAATATCGATGCAATTTTTCAAAATTATTTAGAAAAATAGTTATAATCATTAAATATGTTGCCCAAGCAATTGCGCTTGTGGCTGTGCTAGTTTATTTACTAACAAGATCTTCAATTTTATTGTATTTCCTCAACGGTAAGATGGCCTATGGATGGAAGAAAATCCTATGGGACGGGGCCTTATAGTGTCCCTCCTGGGGCCTCTCCTCAGATTTTGACACGTCATCAATGGCACACATCTTAAAGCGAGCCTAATTCCCTAATTAGTTGGTACGTACATCAACTAGATATTGCGCAGTATTCGTACGATACAGTATCAATCGGATCGATACTTTTCATCTAACGAAAGAGAACGAACACGGCGATCTTCTTGCTGGCTCGCCGCTACATCAGACCTCGGCGCCATCGCTCCTTATCCCATGGCGACCCCTCCATGCGCTGGTGACGACCACCCTCACGGAAACGGCGGCGCCGTCGTGAGCTCTCCCTGCGTTGCTTTTATTTATCCACAACAACACATCGCCATTCCTCATCGCGCAGGAGCCACTCCGCCTCCATCTTCCTCCTCCTCCTACCTCACCCACCCAACGCTGCTCCTCCTCCTCTTCTCCATCCATCTCACCACCCAAGCGTTGCTCACCTCTTCGTGCTACCTCCCTGCCTCCTCCAACCGCACCTAGAGTGGAGCTCCTCTGTGCCACGAGCCAGCCCAGCTGCCGCCGCCACTCTCCTCCTCTCTCTCAGCTTTTTCCTTATCCTCTCCAGGGAAGAGAGTCGCCAAAGAACAACACGCAGCACTCCGGCCGCCTTGGAGCTCGCCCCGCCGCCGGGCCGGCCACCTCTCTGTTGGCTTCGTGCTCCTCCGCGTCGATCCGAACAACCCCGCCGCCTTGGAGCTCTGCCCGCCTCCGGCCGGCCACCTCTCCGTCGGCCTCGTGCTCCTCTGCCTCGATCTGTCCGCCCCGTCGCCGGATCCATGCCGGAGCACCCGGATCTGCCGCCCCTTGCATGTCCTGCCGTCAGGAGGAGCAGGAGCGCCCGTTCGCCCGGGACGTGGGCCACGCAGCTGGATCCACCCCTGCCGCAGGTCTTCAAGCAACCTCGGCTCTCTCTGTCAACTCTCTCATCCTCCATGTTGGCGCGTTGGTACGGGGGCGCTGCTCCGGTGGCCGGCCGGCGTGGGGCGGCGGGGAGGCACAAGCGCCAGCCCGCGCGTGGAGGCGCTGCATGAGGTCGGCGGCGGTGGCGCGGGACGCCGGCGTGAGGAGCAGGCCGAGGCGCTCGAGACCTGTTGGTCCGGATCGAGCGAGGGGGCTCGGGGAGGAGCAGAGCACGGGGCGGCAGCGTACGGGCCAGATCGGGAGGCAGTTTTTTCTTCTTTTCTCTCGCCCATAGGGACTGCGGGTTGAACACATAAAAAGAAAGGGACTTTTCTGTAAAATTGATGATGACGTACGGGCCGAAACCCAATTCTCTTTATTATATAATATACTAGCACAAATGCCCATGCGTTGCAACGGGAGAAACAAACTCTCGCACACCCTAGCGAGCAATCCATGTTGTCACTTCTCCTCTTTGGCATCATTGTAATGGTGGTCACTTGTGTAACTATTTACGAAAAAGGTTATCAATCCCTATGCGGTGAGCTAGGTCATTACACTCTACCATGCCGATTTCATGAGTCCCTCCCTACACTAACTTGCAATTCTTTGTGCGTAGCAACCGTCACATTCACTTCATGTGGTTCAACACCAATCATGTCTTTACATGTCATGCGGTGCATTTCCTTGTTTACCACACACAATAATAATTTTATTGACCACAGACAATAATAATTATTAGTGTAAATAATGTTAAGGTATGAGGTTATCAACTTGCCGACCGAACATAAGCTGCATACACCTTTTCTTTCTGCTCATATTTGTGAGCAAACTGGACCAACTTCTTGAGGCGGCTTATTATTTGTGAGCAAATTGGTCCGACGAGTTATAAGAAAGCGAGTTGGGATAATTCAATAACCGAACTACTTAATTTCTTTGTGTTAGTTAATTGCATGCCATGTCTGGGTAATTCCTTTGCGCAATATTTTTTAGAAAAATCTCCTTCCTTATCTGATCACGCCCCGGTAGTATTTCGTCTTAGGATATTCTCTTTCCTCATCTGATCACGCCACCATGGTATTCCTTCCTTTTTCCGAAACTCTCCTTTTCTTCTTTGTACCCACTGGTATTATAATTCCTTAGGGTCATTATTATTCTCTCCTTCCTTATTTAAGCCCGCTGATCACGTCACACATTTAAGAACAAAAAAAAAAGATCACGTCACACATCCCATCCCATTAAATCTAAGCCACATATGTCAGCCCACCTTTGTTTCGTACTTCTCAAGGCTTCTTACTGATCTTGAATCACAAACAAATATAAATTGGGAGTAGAACATGTAAAGCAGCGAGGTGGTACTATTTAATAAGGGAACAATCCTGGTATTTCACACAATGATGTCCTAGCATGATTGGTTGCGTCCTTTGGTCTTGACATGCAACGTCTGGAGTTTGATTGCTCGTGAAGACGCTTTTTTTTTGTCTGGGCTGGCTCCATGTAATATTTCTGCCTAGGCCGATTTTGTTGTTGTTATGTGCTAGTAGAGTAGGCCCAATAGCTAAAGCTCCGGCCAAGGCCCAGCGAGGCGATCCAGATGCAAAGTTGGATCGAGACTTCTGTAATTACCGTGACGGAACGTACGTGAACGTGAAAATCAACAAAGCGAGCGTACGTGGAAAAAACTTTTAAGCGGGACGAAACCAAGAATATCACCTCCCTTTAATAGTAGGTATAGACTAGCACATATGCCCGTGCGTTGCAACGGGAGAAATTAGTCTGTCCATTAAAATAACATCCAAACGGTGTCGTCCGGCGATGACACGGAGGTGCACCCCAAAATCTAGATAATTTTTGTTTCTCTTAAATATCAGATTATCTGCATGATGAAATGATGGGTAACATAATAGACGCACTACATAGTAGAACACACACGTACAAGCGAACAAGCTCCTGGATCGATTCTACCCACCGGCTAAACGCGTAAATGTACGCATGTACATACGTGCTTCTGATCTATTCCCGGTGAGAAACACACGCGAGACACACAACACACGCCATGCAGAAGAAGTTGGCGAGGACGATGCCTGGAACGAAGCACGGGACATGGAGATCGTTGGCGGACTGGGCGGCGAGCTGGAGCACGGACAGGAGACGGTGGAGCTCGTACGGGGCGGGAGGGACTACATGGCCGCGGCTTGCAGGTGAGCACGTGGCAGTCATTAATTTGATCTAAGTCAGCAATCCCAGCCTCCCAATGCCACATCATCAAATCCTGTCCTAAAAAGGGTCTGAGGTTCAAAACGACCGGGATTACAGATGTCAGGGTACCGATTTCAGGGATTTGAACGTCAGGGTTTATTTTGGTCGAGCTCTACAACTTCAGGGTTTATTTCAGGCTTGCGCAAAATTACAAACTAATAGCACAACATAAAAATCAATGAGTTTATCCCTTCGCCATCGAACCACGGACCTCTGCATTTTCTATTTATCCCATGTCAGCACAAACCCATATAGACAACAGTAACATAACTTCTCAAAAAAAAAAACAGAGTTGAACCAAGTTGAGCTGCAGTCAGCTTCGATCTTCAGAGCGTTGTGTGGTGGAGGCGGACAGATAGAGCATGCATGTCTTGTTTAAATACTCTTTATGCAACCCACAATCATGTGCCTTAATTATTGAGGTAGCCTACAAATCCTCTTTCTTGTAAATTATGATCCTCTTCCGTATTTGTCATGTCCCCCCATCTCGTTTATTTAGCTCACACCCTTTAGTCACAACAATGTTGCTTTCCTCCTTCCCCACGTTTGCTTGTTGATCCGAACGTATATGAACAGGTGCGAATCCTTTTATGACAGCAAGGTGGGACTAACAAACTGGCATATGCTAGCTCCGTGGTTGTTGTCTCCTAAACTTAACGAAAGGTCTTGAGTTCGATCCTAGCTAAGAGCTAGCTTTTATCTACATGGTGTCTATTTTTGCTGCTTCTAAAAAGGCCCACGCTGGCCTGCGTCGGGCAGATGCGCCAAGGCCCATTGCAGCGGGGCAGACGTGCGGAGGCCCATTACAGCGGGCGAGGCAACATTGACAGAAAATATTACCAGTACAGGATAGAACACATGTGGTGCGTAGAAAATTAGTACCACCTCGTGAAAAACAATAATAATATAGATCACCTAAGCGGGACGAAACCAAGAATATCACCTTGCTTTAATCTTTATTATAATTATATAATATAATTATATATATATATATATATATATTATATTATATACTAGTACAAATGCCCGTGCGTTGCAACGGGCATGAAATCTTGCAAAACCTGCTTCATATGTCATTACGTACTTTTTTTAGTTGAAATCACTATGATTTATTAACCAATTTCCATTAATTCCGAGCCTACCAGCATGATAACAAACGCCGGCGGGACATGGAACCATATTTTACAAAGCTTAATCATACATCCTTCCTTAGCTAAAACAGGGGCCACTTTGTTCGTCGAAAGACGCATCTAGCAAACCTTCGACTCCGCAAAGTCCCGAAGGAATTCTTTGTCATTACACATCATTTCTTATATTCAGTTCTAATAAATGTTGCTATTAATGTCACACTGATCATTGCTTCTCGGTTGAATTTTGGTCGTTAAGAAGCCACCTTGGCATTCTTGGCATGATTGAAGAGTAGTTCATGAAATAGTCTCTGAATCTGTTTTCTTTTCTTCTTTTTGAAAAGCATGATTTTTAAAATAAAAATAAATGCTTTATTAATAAAAAATAAAATATTAGTATTTTTTTAAAACTTCCAAATGCATTTTTTTAGAAAATGGAACAACTTTTGGGAATCTTGACCCATTTTCAAAAAGTGTGAATATATTTAACTATGTACTTATTATAAAACTATTTTTACTATGTTGACTTTTCTATATATATATATATATATATATATATATATATATATATATATATATAAGTTTATTGTTTGGCTGGGAATCATTATTCTTGTATTTTCATTATTTGGGCTTGGCCCAAACAAAGAAATTGATATAGACACTTCACACAGAAGAGAAAGGACCCCAGCCCCCCACGCGCCCCTGTTAGGCCGGTCCATGCGCGGGGAGGACGATCCCTGTATATTTATTCATTTTTACTTTTCGTTTCTATTTTCTGTTTTTGTTTTATTCTATGTTAAAATAATTTGGGATTACAAAAAGGTTCTAAAATTTCAAAAAAATGTGAGTTCTAAATTGTCAAAAACAGTTCTTGAATTCAAAAAATGACTATAATTTCAAAAAATCATTTTTTGAAATCAATGTAGAAAATTTGAATTTAATTAACTTTTTTTAGTTCAGTGAACAAATTTTGAATTTTGATGATAATTTTTTAAATCCGATGAAAAAATTTGAATTCAATGAACATTTTTTGAATTGTTGAACATTGTTTTTACATAAATGAACATTGTTTTAATTCGTGAACAAAAAAATGTCCAAGAATTTGAAAATAATTTTGCAAACAAATTGAAAAAGTGAAATTGAAAAAAGAGGAAAGAAAAAGGAAAAAAAATCGAAAATCAAAAACAGAAAGAAAAAGAAAAATGGGCTTGCTCATGAGAACGCTCAGCGCGCGAGGGAGGGTGCACGCCGTATAGGACTCCCCCAGAGAGAACACTTTGATATTAAAAAAGGGAGTGTCTATATTACAATCGACTGAAATTGAATTAGCCTTCAATCAAATATGTCACCCAGTAACAATCTGACACCAACGGGGAAAAACCTTGACCGCAAATAAAGGGGCATTCAACCAATTTCTTCAGGCACTACAAACATGGCACGTGTATGTATGACCTATGCGCTCTGTGATCCAATGAGCGAGCAATGAAAGGGCCCAAAACGCAACACAGCCAGGTCAGTACTCTCACGACCTTCTCAAGGTCATTGACAGTTTTGCTTTCTTCATAGCAATTTTGGAACAAAAAGTGAAATTATCATGGCATTATCAAGGATCTGAAAGTTGATACTTGTGGAAGTAACTCCTGAACACAAACATACTATAAATTCATCATTAGGCTGCCGTAAAATCATCATCAACCTGCTATACAGTGATCAACACATGATGAACTAATCACATACTAAACATTTCATCGTCATGAAGCTTTAAATACAATGGCTTCAGTTGAAATTTACAGTCAACTCACTATGAATAAACAGTAACTTTTAAAGTGTATCACATATTCAACTTTGATGAATTTTTTACAGTGTTCGTTTTACTAAAATTCCAGTCAATAACAACCAGATCACAACAAAGATACTGGAACTTTAGTAAAAAAAGAGGATGGAGGAAGAAGGGGACAGAATAGCTACACAATTAGGAAACTACAGTCACACCAAGAAGAAAAACTGCAGGTCAGTACTCTCAACATCTTCTTAAAATAGTTCTTCCAGTAAAAATAAGGATCAACACCTAAGAGCATCATCAAAACATTTCTAGAACACCAATAGTTCAGAAAAAATGTAACACTATAAATTCAGGTAACTGTATAGTGTAAAATCTATACCAGGTCACTGTAAAATACAACAATCACAACCTTTAGGCTACTTATAGGATTGTAAATCTTCGATCAGGGTAGTGCAAATTCAAACATAAGCTTACTGTAAATTCAAACAATCAGAAAAATTATAGTGCGGTAAATTATAGAAGCTATAGGACAGTAAATCCATCATCAATTCCAAGATATACTCATACTGTACCTCATGAACTGGTGACCTTGCAGAAAACGCAAGTTGACTCCAAAAAAATAGGATAATCATTGAGACAATACATAAGCATGTACTATATGTGTCAGATAGATTCAGGGTGAATAATAAGAAGAGATTAGTGGGGGCTATGGGCTTTCTCGTCACGGGAAAGGAGGCAGCTGCTCCATGTCGCGCTCGCATCCGATGCGGAGCTATGGCAACACAGTCCTCCAACCCCAGCCGCTGGGTGATCTGGAAGTCTCGCTCCACACCGGCGATGCCGCGGCTGTCCGTCAGCAGCACAACGAGCCCCGTGGTGAGGCATATGTTGAAGAAGCTCCACCTTCGCTTGCGTATGGGACGCCTTCACCCACGCCGAACAGGGCAATGCCAGCAACTTCGTGACGCCGCGGCCAACCTCCTAATGGATGAGATGGTTGGGGCGGCATCCATTGGAGGGGGAGGGGGTGCGACGGGTGCGGCAGGTGGGCTGATGTGCGACCGCGGCAGCGGGGAGGCGAGCAGGCTGAGGTGCGGTCGCGGCGGCGAGGGGGGTGAGCTATGGCGGCGGCGAGGGTCGAGGAGAGGAGGAAGATGCGTATGGGTCCCTTTTTTCAGCGAACCTCCACCAAGCGACGAAGCGTCCTCAGCGCAATATGGGCTGGCAACTAAAATAGACATATGGGCCGGCCAGCCCGGTTTCCTTTGCATGTACGTCCTCGGCCCTTTGTTTCTCGTTTCCCTTGCACGCACGTCATAAGTTCGTGAAACTGATCTCAAATCAAAAAAAATAGCGTATGTAAAAATCATCAAAATAGGACGAAGCAAAGCGGAACCAAACCAAGAATACCTATTCCCT
>NC_041382.1:26010000-26082486 GCF_002162155.2 Triticum dicoccoides
GGACACTGACACCTGATGCAACACGACAAGCTGACAAACAACCTTTCCTAGTCACTGGCTACACTGATCACTATTAGCGTAAGCCTATTCGCATACAACTAGTACTCCGGAAGGCTACTACTATGCTTTTTTTTTTTGCGAAAACTTTCGATCCATTCATTTCAATCATAGCTTTTGCATGACAGACGCTAGACCATTTCCATTCTGTTATACTGTTTGGATTTCGCTCTCAGTTTTGATAACATGCATGGAAAACTTACATACGCACAAAAATCTTATAGCCAGGGCCCGTATCGTGACTTCTATTTTCTTTATTTTCTTTTCAATGTCCTCGGTTACAATTGACGCACCCATACTCGTGCATATACACACGACGAAAACAAGCTATCGAACCAACTCAAACTAATCCTCGCACAACAAAGACACTAACTCCTGATGCACCACGACAAGCTGCCAAATAACCTTTCCTAGTCACTGGCTACACTCATCAATATTAGCAGTAGCGGAGCTAGAGAGGATGTTTGGATTTTAGCGCCCAGGAAAAGACCCATGCCCCCGTGTCGCCCCTATCTGGCGACACGGGGGAAACGCCACTGCCGGTGACTCCCGAGGCCACATCTCCTTCCCCTCGTCTTGCCGCTGCCTGAGGGGACCATCGGCAAAGCTCACGCGGTATCCTATGACAGCGGCGGCAGGGCATCTCATCTCGCGGCGACGGCTCAGACCTGGGCAGCTCCGTGGGATCCCGACAGCATCTTCCTCGTCCGCCTGTGGGGCTGCTCCTGGTCGGCAGCGAGTTGGTCGCTCGTGACCGCGTGGTGTTGCGGCGCGGTCGGCGCACGTCCTGCAGCCGTGCTGGTTCAGATCTTGGCTCATACGACTCTGCGGGCAGGTGTGCTGCATGCTGCTAGACACCATGGTGGTGCAGGCGGCCGGATAGGCGGCGGCAGGCTGGATCGGGGCGGCATGGGGGGCTGCTGCCGTGATGCTTATGGTGGTGGTCCTCGTGCTCTTTTCGCTTCACCACAACGTCATGCAAGATCGGTCCTCTTCGATCTAGTCATCGACGTGTTCCGGTACTGCTGCTAGAGATCTTGCCCAGGATATCTGGATCGGACAGAATCCGGCCGTGCACGTCCATATCAGCCTACGAGGTTCTGAGGGCGTGGCGCGAAGCTCTATGGGTTGATAACATCTTGGGACATGTCGGCTTC
The DNA here is from genome assembly GCF_002162155.2 of Triticum dicoccoides. Classification (NCBI taxonomy): domain Eukaryota; kingdom Viridiplantae; phylum Streptophyta; class Magnoliopsida; order Poales; family Poaceae; genus Triticum; species Triticum dicoccoides. The sequence continues at coordinate 26,011,215 of NC_041382.1, forward strand.
TCGATTTCCATGGTGGAGAAGATCATGGTGGCCGAGATCGGAGGATCAGCTAGACGGACGGAGCCTTGGTGGCGATGGAGTCAGCTAGGTGTCAGATAAGTCTCGGGAGCAGCAGTGATAAGTGGGGGCGGCAACACTGGCGGATTTCATTTTTCGTGGTACTCCTCGAGTACCGAGTTGTGAAATTCAGGGTGAAAACCTAAGGTATGACCTTCATTGGTTGTGTCTAGCGATTACCTTGCCGAAGGAACTATTTTGAGAGCACAGATGTTCTCCAAGGTGAAAACCTAAGATTTTGGATCGGGCAACGACGGAGCTTGTGCACTTTTCCCTTCTTGGAGACTTTGCTTTTGGAGACCTTTTATGTTTTTCGGGTGTTGTATTAGGTGGTGGTATGTGTGCTGCTGTTGAGAGGAGTCGGTCGCTGTGGCGGGATCTTTTTTTTTCCTTTCTTTTAGTTTTCCCATTTGGTTGTGTGCATCCTGGATATCTTTGTGCCATCTTGTTGGTGCAGACGCGGGGTGTAATTCGTATCTTCGTGATATTAATATATTTCCCTTTCTAAAGAAAAGACAGGATGTTCATGGGGGAGGAGGTAGCAAATATGGTTGCTTGGGGTGGGCTAAAAGGTAAAAAATTCTAATCTAAACAGCCCCAAAAAAATCGTCTTCATACTTTGTAGTAAGGCTGGGGGGCATGGCTCCTGCAGGCCTCAACTAAGCTCCGCCATTGGATATTAGGCTAAGCCTATTCGCATAAAACTAGTACTGTGGAAAGCTACTAGTATGCTAACCGTACTACTCCTAGTGAGTCACATATGGTAACTCTTCTAAACTTAACTTGATCACTAATTAAGACACAATGACACTCTAACTCAACTATACTAACATAATCTATTAGGTGTCTTTTATTTTAATCCTCATATTATCAATCAAAACGTTAATGTTTTATGGATCCAAATTTGATTGACAAATATTGCAACCAATTGCGCAGCAATACGCAAGGTACCATCTAGTTCATTCTATCTAGTACCGCATGTAGCGTCCTATTTTCGAAATTTAACATATTTGCATTAAAAACAGAGCTGTTATTAACATATCCTAATTCTAAAAAGAAAAATATCTAATTATAAATTTGATGTTGATTTTAAACAAAAAAAGTGAAGTGTGTGGAATTTGTACACAAATAAGTGTCATTACTAGAAAAGACCTTCCGTTGATCGTCTTCCACTGAGAGAAGAGCTCACACCCATAACCAGGTGACTTTTTTTAGAAGACCATAACCAGGTGAGTGGACGTATAACAACACATCATGAGAGGTAGACCGGAGGCCACCTGATGGACCCTCTCTCTTGATGGACGTATAAACTAGAGGCCCATTTTTTCATCGACGGGCGTGGTTTGGTCTATCAGTGTTACACTGATTGACGGAGGCACTCCACTCACTAACAAAGCCATCTCTCCGGTCAAAGATGAAGCCATCACCATCGACGGGCGTGGTTTGGTCTATCAGTGTAACTGGCTCCCACTGTCAAGCATCTCCATTGACAAGTGCTTAACCATGGCTCATCTGTTTGCTCTAGCTCACCGGGAAGGACAAGCCACCGTTGACAAGAAGATAAACTTTGTCCATTTGTGGTTACTCTGCCTATATAATAGTGTGGCACTTACAAAGGTAGCATGTGCTCGTGCTCCTACACAGACTAGATGTTGGTGAAGTTGTCACCTTTGCCACGTGCTGCTACATCCCTAGGTGGTATCCTATCTCCCCGAAGACTGTTGATCAATAACTCCTTCCTTCCCCAATGTCTATATCCTCCTTCTCTCCCAGAACATCGATGCATATCTCCCCAACAAGTATGAAATCCTCCTCCCACAACGGCTATCCATTCCCCTGTCCTCCATGCACGCATGCTGACTCTCGCTGATTGGTACTTCACTTTTGACATGTGTTGGTGGAGAATGTGAGAGAAACAACAACTAATTTTTGTTTCTATTTGAACTAATTTGATTCTTGTCCTAGGGATTGTTGGATCGAGGTTGGATATATGGGGAAAGGATAACACTAAGTTTTGTCGATGCTTTGAGAAAGGTTAGCATCATGATGTCTTTTTTGTGTCACATATGTGGTTACATGCTAATGTTCAAGTTGAGAGCGGTGTTACAGCTACAATTGCTAACTACGATTTTCATGTAAGGTTATACACCTTAGACATGTCATAGTGAGTAGGCACTAATTGTTGTGAGCCAAGTGTTATAACAAGTGACCAGACATGAACGGACCAAAGAAGATGATGGAAATTCAGAGTACAAGGATGATATTATGCGAGATATCAAGAGCAATCTGGCCACATTGCGCATGTTTAGGTTCTTCACAGGCCTCACTTATGAACTTCTGTGTGAGGAGTTGATACGTCTCCGTCATATCTATATTTTTATTGTTTCATGCCAATATTCTACAACTTCCATATAATTTCGGCAAAATTTTATATTATTTTTTAGGACTAACATATTGATTCAGTGCCCAGTGCCAATTCCTGTTTGTTGCATGTCTTTTGTTTCGCGGAATATCCATAACAAATGAAACTCCGAACGCGATAAAAGTTGGAGATTTATTTTGGAATATATGTGATTTTTTGGAAAAAGAATCAACGCAAGACGGTGCCCGAGGTGGCCACGAGACACATGGGCGCGACCCAGGGGGTGGTCGTGCCTAGGTGGATCGTGGGCACCTCGTAAGTCGGTTGATACCCTTCTTTCGCTGCAAGAAATATAATTTCTAGATAAAAATCCCCTCAAAATTTTAGCCCAATCGGAGTTACGGATCTCCGGGAATATAAAAACGGTGAAGGGGTCCGAAACAGATGCGAAACAGAAGAGAAACAGAGAGAGATCCAATCTCGGAGGGGCTCATTCCCTCCGGGAGCCATGGCAGCCATGGACCAGAGGTCAAACTCTCCTCCCATCTAGGGGGGAGGACAAGGAAGAAGAAGAAGGAGGGGGGTCTCTCCCCCTCTCTCCCGGTGGCGCCGGAGCGCCGTCGGGGCAATCATCATGTGACAGCGATCTACACCAATAACTCCGTCATCCTCCTCAACACCTTCATCACCTTCCCTCATCTATATTCAGCGGTCCACTCACCCGCAACCCATTGTACCCTCTACTTGAACATGGTGCTTTATACTTCATATTATTATCCAACGATGTGTTGCCATCTTATGATGTTTGAGTAGATTTTTGTTGTCCTATGGGTGATTGGTGAATTGCTATGATTGGTTTTAATTTGCTTGTGGTGATGTGGCTACCCTTTGGTGCCCATCATATGAGCGTGTGTGTGGATCACACCTTAGGGTTAGAGGTATGTTGATAGGACTATGCATTGGAGGGCAAGAGTGACAGAACTTTCTTCCTACCATAGAAATTGATTCATATGAGATAAAAGGGGGACCAATATATCTTCATGCTATGGTTGGGTTTTTACCTTAATGAACATTAGTAGTTGCGGATGCTTGCTAATAGTTTCAATCATAAGTGCATAAAATTCCAAGTAAGGGATGACATGCCAGCAGTGGCTTCTCCCACATAAAAATTTGCTATCGGTCTAGTAAACTTACCAATTGCTTAGGGATAATTCCACAAATCCTACCACTACTAATCCATACTCGCTATACTAACTTAATTGTACTTTTAATAAAACAATACCTAAATTTTATTTTCACGTTCTTTATTATCTTGTAAACCTATCCCTTTATACCTACAGAGTACTTATAGTTTCATACTTGTTCTAGGTAAAGCAAACGTTAAGTGTGTGTAGACTTATATCGGTAGTCGATAGAACTAGAAGGGAATATTAATTCTACCTTTAGCTCCTCCTTGGGTTTGACACTCTTATTTATTGAAAAAACTACAATTGACCCCCTATTTGTTATCAAGACATTTTTCTGGCGCCGTTTCCACTCCTATGGTGGGGGGTGCGGCAAGCCGCGCTTCCTATCTTGTACTAATCTAATATCACATATGAATAACCGCTTGGATAAATACTCCTATTTTCTAAATGTGCGAGCTCGTGGTTTGGTGTCATGAAAAAACGGATTGCATATATGTCATGCTTCCTAATTGACCATTAACTAACCCAAATCTGCATATTCAGCCCTGTTCATTCCTAAATCTTGAGTTCACCACTACCTAGCATCACCGACAAGAATAATAACATAGGACTTAAGAGTGCAACAACAGAAATTAGATAAACTAAGCCGAGATACCCTGGCATACTGATAAACTAAGCCAATTGGGCAGCTCAAGATCTGAAATTTAATGCCACATACTGATCTAATAACACCAACAAATGACTGGTTGCCTCGATACTTCTTTCTTCTAGATGTGCAAACCTCTTGGTTCCGTGCCTTGGAAAAATGGATCACATACATGCCATGCTTCCTAATTGACCATCTGAGATTCCATACATACTTATTTACTGAATAATGTCTAACCAAAATATTCATATTCAGTCCTGATCATTCCTGAATCACAGGTACGCCACATCAGGATCCAAGTGATCGACATTCGCATACAAGACCTTGGAATCCTTGCACGCTTGTTTAATCGCAAGCTTCTTCTCCTCGAGGTCCATCTTCTATTTTGCATATCCATAAACGTGTTAAACTTTTCCGCCTTCTTTTCGTCACTGAGCTCATTATGCTTGGCACTTGCCTCCTCCTTCGCCATGATGTCCTCCCACTTGTCCATCGTCCTGGCCAGCATCCTTTCTTGCCTCATGGCCGGTGCAAGCCCTCCTCCAACTCCGCCACTAGTATCACCAACTTCATCCCCTACGGAATTGGCGGTCTTGACGAAATTGGCATTGTCACTCCACTTGCACCAACAATCGGGAATCGTGAATGGTTTGCCCACATCGCTCCCACACCACTTGGCCACCAGTTTTGCATTTTTGCATATGCACCGGAGAAATTGTTGACGGCATAGGTGTACCATATATGGCTTAGTGAGCTCGGTTTTCGTTCACAAGTCTTTTCTGTGTCAATAGGGATCATAGTACTTGTTCTCATGAAACCAATCATGAACCCTTTGCCAAAATGTCAAGTTCCTTTGATCCGCACCATGAAATAGGTCGACATTTGTGCCCAACCATGCCAAACACAACAATTCGTCCTCCTTGTTCGAGCAGGACAAACCCCTATTTTTCTTTGCTTCCGCTTCGGGCACTTGCTCCAGCGAGTAGTGATCATCCACTTGTTGGTCTTCGTGCATGTAGCCGTTGTGGATGGTTAGGGGGCGGGGGGGATTCTGCCAAACAGTGACTGGGCGCCCGCGTACGAGGCCTCTTCCGATGAATACCGCAAACGGACGAGTGTCGGTGACTCGATGAACGTGTAGTCGCTGTTGAGGTCGACGCGGGTGCGCGCCGAAGGTGAAGGAGGAGGTGGCGAACTGCTGCGGCTACTGCGGTGTGCCCGGCTGACAGAACTGCGGGGTCGCGAAGTAGTGTGGCGCCATGTACTGGGCAGGCCAGTTCGGCGATTGCTCGGGCGGCCCCGACACGACGCTATGATGTGGAGGAGGAGCTCTGGCCTTTGCGGCTGACCGGCCACCTGCACCTTCACCCTCACCCTCACACTCAGGTCTTGGAGTTCGATAGTCTCGACATTGGACGGCGCAGACGAGGCAGGCACGGGCGGCGGGTCCGGTGGAATGACAAACAAGTTGGCGGTGTCCGTAGGATCCATCGCGGCGGCGACGTTCGGGGCGGAGAGGGCGGGGTCTGCGTGGCTGGGTGTGGGAAGGTTGGGCGGATTCTGAAAAAACGAGGGCTCCGGACGGGGTTTTTGGGGCCTGGGTTATCGGAGTTCGACGTGGCGGATGTCCGCAGTCCAGTAGAGCCCCCCTCCCCCCCTCCCCCCGCTCCACCCCTGATTTGGGGCCAGACTGAGAGATTTTGGACGTCCGGACAGGTCCGACCCAATTTAGGTAGCCGCGTTCGATGCCTAAAAGTGTACGGACCGTCCAATCCAAACATATAGGGAGGAAATGGGCGTCCACGTTGGAGATGCCCTTACCTCGTCAACTGTGATCAAATGACATGGAAGAAGATCGAAGGTACTAAATAGATCATTCCGCGCGCTATCAGTGCATAGTAAACAGCAACACGAGAGAAATTCGGAGCTCCGATGTATTCGATACCTGGGTCGGGTTTGATCTTACCTGTAGGAAGTGGAGGCAGCCCTCGGTTTGCGGCAATCAGCTGGAGAGAGAGAGAGCTAGAAATTGAAGAGCATGCAGCTGCAAGTGCAATCTGTTAAAGTCATCATAGACGCCTCGTCATTGAGGTGAACGTCTCATTTCACTGAAATCACATAGTAGAAAATCTTATAATAAATGTAGAAATAAATCAGGACTTGAACCCTAATGGGTTAGGAATACCACTATTCATCTAACCATCCAACCACAGTTGACTGAATGTGGTACAGAATCATGACTTGTGACTGTTAGTTAAGCCCGCTTCTCCGCTAAATCCCGTCGATCAGCGACGTCTACATGGCCCGTAATTCCGAGTCTCTCACCCGCCCCGGGAGGCACGCAACTTTGGAATGGCAGCTTCTTCTAACTGGTATTGAGGTCCACGGTCAGCTGCAATATAAAAATATTGGAGGCCGAAAAGTGCCACACGTGTAGGCGTTAGGGAGGTCTGCCCACACATTTTATGTAGAGTATAAGAGGAACAGCCCACACACCCACGTGTAGACAAAACAAGTAATGCCCACACATCTCTTTTTTTCCCTCCCGATCCCTCTCACACGAGTGCGTGTGGGCGAAATAGATAACGCCCACACGCCCCGTACGTCAGGCCTCGTACCTCGTGGTCCCGCACGCCCTGCGTGAAAGTCACCACGCGCCCGCAATTGTCATGGTCCAGACCCTCGTCCATGTTCGTTTAATTGCAGTTGCCATGTCGCTGAACTACGGTTCCCATGTCGAACAACTACAGTTGTCATGGTTTCTCAACTGCAGTTGCCATCTCATGTCAAAAGTTTCCGGTTTACTATAGTTGCCATGATTTGAAAATTTTAGGGGTTTGCCACCTACTAACGGCAGTTGCCATATATGGTCTGATTTACTACAGTTGTCATGATTTGAAAATCTTAGGAGTTGCCACCTACTAACACTAGGCAGTTACCGTGTAGCGCTACAAAAAGACATGGCAAAACAACATGTTCTGATAAAAAAAAAGAGAGTTTCCATCTGCTTACAAGAACGCTAGGGCAGTTGCCGTGTACCCTGCAAAATACATGGCAACTAACATGTTCGGCTAAAAAAAAAGTTGCCACATGCTTATAAAGCACACTAGGGCAGTTGCCATGTACACCGCAAAAACACATGGCAAGTGGCAACTTGGGTGTGGGAGATGAGACGGGCGTGTGGGCGAGATGGCAAATGCCCACACACCAGCCCTTGTGCGTGAGTGGAAAGTGGCGTGTGGGCGAACTGCTGAACGCCAACACACCAGCCCCTCCCGTGTGGTGAAACGGCTGTGTGGGCGACCGGGTGAATGCCCACACACCAGCCCAGTCCTACGTGGCACTAGAAACATGTCAAGATTCATTCGCTCGTAAACAGACGCAGATCCACGCGTGTGATCGAGATGCAAACGCCCATATATGTGGACGTTAGTGTTTTCGAAAATATTTAGGTATCACTCCCTCTTGCGTGTGGCGATTGGCCAATCCTCCCATGCAGAATAGTAGCATCCAGAACAAGTTAAGGAGAGAAGGGGGACAATCTTGTACGACCGGGTCGGCACCGTATGACCCGGTCGTATGCAACTTTCTTACTCATTTTCCCCTATTAACTTTTATTCTACTATGCCGCAATGACTGCTCTTTTCCTTCTCGAATTACCTGTTGGTCATGTTGTTGTTTTTTTTGCCATATTTTTGGTTTATTTATATTGAGCCGTGTTTAGGATGTTGTTTTGCTTAGCAATACACCTGTAAACAATACACCTCTGTCTGTCGTTTCGCTTCCAGCCGGAAATTGCTACTGGCCCGATAAATTACACTTGTAAATTAAATACCGGTGTATTCAAATACACCCAATCCAAGCGCGCCCTTAGTATCGATAAGCTGAAAGTAAGATTGACAAGTTGAAAGTAAGATACTACTAGTATGTTTAATCAATCATTATAAACATCAGTCTAGCATTCAACTCTCCCATATCAACAAATTGGAGTGTCAAATATTTTCTTGCCATTGTTATTGCTAGGAGATATAGCGAGATATAGCGAGGAATGTGATATTCTTTACTGAGCTCATCATTATATTGCGAAGCCGATGATGAGTTTGTACCCACAACTTGTTCATACAATATTACATAGGTGCTACTATTAGGTTCTGTTAGTATATGTATCAGATTACTAACAGGTTGATGATTTTATTTTCAACAGATAATGTGAGACTTAGAGGAGAGGAATAAAAAACGAACATAGTGTGCGCACACGAACACGTCACCGTGTACCCTCGACGCCGGGGGTGATGCACCGCAGCTCACGTCGAAGGAGACCCGCCGGAAGTGCGGTACGCAAGATAATCCGGCGGGCGCTTTTGTACACCCAAAACCCCACACGCCCGGGAGGGACCCCGCCAGGGCGCGCAGCGGCTATGGGCTGCCCTAGGTCGACCTGATCGCCCCTAGGGCCTCGCGGTTCGCCGTCCTGCAACAAGAAGAACGAACGAAGAACGGGGAAGAAGATAAAAGGGAGAAGGTAAAAAAGATAAAAGGTGGTAGATGATTTGTTCGATTGTGTGTTGTTCAATAGGCCGTCACCCCTTAGGTATATAAGAGGCGGCTGGATTTCCCGTGCAAGGAAAATGTTTGGATTCATGTCCAAAACCCTAGTCAAATTCGGATTGGTTTTATCCGAACTTTCCAAAACTGTTCGGTCTAAAACTGGCTGCACCTTGTGGGTCTTTTTTGTGGTGGTAAACGATCTCGGATGGAAACGAGTCCAAAAGCAATCTTGACCATTTCGACGAGACGAACAACTTTCATTTTGAACATGTTTTCATCAGAGGTCATCTCGAGGGTCAAAACGCTCGCACAAAACAGCTAATTATTCACGCAGCTCATCAGACATACCCACATTTGTGTCTGGTTCCGGGCGTCATATTTTGCTCACTGAAGGGTCGCGCTGTGCGGGATCTAACTTTTGCATACGACCTCGGATTGGGATGATCTTTATATCAAAATCGATCATTTCGACGAGATGCACAACTTTTATGTGGAATCTTTCTCCACCTAAAGCCATCTTAATTGGGTTTCTAGCCATTCTTTAATCTGGTGTCGACATGAGCATCTCTGAACTTGTCATAAATTTTACATCCAAGCTCTGTTTTAGACCATCTTTATATTCATCTTCATCTTCTCGAAGAGAGCCATCTCATGGTGATTTTTAATATTAAGTTTGAATTAATCTTGACATAGCTTCAAGCCACTCTTTATAAACGTGCCATATTTGAGTGTCAACACATGCCCCCCTGTTTTTCGGCAAAGCTAGCGTGCCGAAAAATAACTTGTACCTAGTTTGTTCTAAGGACGATGACAACACTCCATCGGCCATTTATATGTTCTTAGGACGATAAGTATATATCGGCCATGTCTTGTGTGAACTTTCTGATGCAAACTTGGGCGAAACCTTCTCAGCTTCATTAACAGTCGGTGATGAAGTTCCATAGATATGTATCTCAAGGTCATCCTCCGAACCATATTGTTCACCCTTTTGCTAGGATTTTGTAGATAATCAACAATAAACTTTCTCCAATTCTTACTTTCGCCTGCATAAAAATTTCATTAGTGGCCGAAGCTGTGGACTTCGGTTCGACCTTACCTATTTTGACGAGACTAAGCATCGACTATTGAGAGAAATGCAATACGACATGATGGACATGGTAACCGGATGCTTACTATGCCAACTCTCTCCAATTGTCATGTCTAAATATACAAACAATTTTAATGCAACCCAAGGTCTATTCTGCATCTAGACATACCCCAAGATAAACTATATGTGATTCGTCAAAACACTGATAACCCTTGGATATTTGTTGCACCACTAGTAGAAAAAGGGGCAACGGTTCAGGCCGGGGCAGCCCATTAGTCCCGGTTCAGACCAGAACCGGGACCAATGGGGGCATTGGTCCCGGTTCGTGAGCCCAGGGGGCCGGCCGGGCCACGTGGGCCATTGGTCCCGGTTCGTCTGGACCTTTTGGTCCTGGTTGGTGGGACGAACCGGGACCAATGGGCCTGGCTCCTGGCCCACCACCATTGGTCCCGGTTGGTGGCCTGAACCGGGACCAAAGGCTCCCCTTTAGTCCCGGTTCATGCCACGAACCGGGACCAATAGTGCTGCCTATATATACCCTCGCCCGCGAGCAGAGCACTCCAGTGCTCTGTTTTTCTGGGCCGGCGATGGGAGGTGTTTGTGGTGCTCTAGCTCACCTCCTATGCACATGAGGTGTTCGATGAAATGCCCGAGCCACACTAGTTAAGCTTTCTCCTCTCGAAGCTCAACCTCCAAGCTCCATTTTCCCCGAGATTTGCATAGGTTTAGCGGTCCGTCACTTCCCGTCCCCGTCTTCACCACCCTCGATCGCCCGCGCCGATCTCGTCACCGGCACCACCGTGGTGAGCCTCTTGTTCTTATCTTCTTTCTGAAAGGAAAAATATTGTTACTTGTATGTTTAGATAGATACTTGTATCATTTTCTTACTTTTATTATTGCATCTTATATAGTGCGATGGTTTTGGTATCCGCCCCCGTCGGCCCTCGTCCTGTCTATGATTCAGATGTGGTATATACATTAATCTTTATAACTATTGGTTCATTTATTGTTTATGAAAATTATGCGGACCAACGTGACATAGATTTTATTTGTATAGGATGTATGTGAACCGGAAATTCCAACCAACCGTATTGTCGAGAGGTTAAATTTAGTTGAAGAAGAAAACAATTTCTTGAAGAAAAAAATAAAAAAAAATTGAGGAGGAGAAGATGATATTGGAGTTGCATGTTGCGGATGTCGTCGATGATCACAAGATCAAGATGGATGCAATGCGCTTGAAGATTAGAAAGATTAGAAAATATGCCATTCATACCGAGGCTTGGTATCATTATTCCGTTGGATCAATTGTTACCTTGGTTGCGATTATGATCGCCTTTGTTTTCGCATTAAAATGTTTTACATAGTTTCAATGTATGGTTTAATTAATTAGATGCTCTGGAGAGCTATATGTTGTTAGATGAGAACTATGTATGTACTTTGCTTTTAATGCATGTCATGATGAACTTCTATTAATTTGGACACTTAATTATATATAATGCACGCAGATGAACCGGCAATGGATGTACGGTGACAGACACACCTCCGAGTACATTAAGGGCGTGCATGAGTTTCTCGATGCGGCTGAGGCAAACAAGCAGAATGGTGTTATGTGTTGTCCATGCCCTGATTGTGGGAATACGAAGTCTTACTCTGACCGGAAAATCCTTCACACCCACCTGCTTTACAAGGGTTTCATGCCACACTATAATGTTTGGACGAGGTACGGAGAAATAGGGGTTATGATGGAAGACGACGAAGAAGAAGAGTACGATGACAACTATGTGCCCCCTGAATACCGTGATGCTGCAACGGGGGGAGCTGGTGAAGATCAAGAGGAACCAGACGATGTGCGCAATGATGCTGCAATGGGTGAAGGTGCTGAAGATCAAGAGGAACCAGACGATGTGCCCGATGATGATGATCTCCGCTGGGTCATTGTCGATGCAAGGACGCAATGCGAAAGTCAAAAGGAGAAGCTGAAGTTCGATCGCATGTTAGAGGACCATAAAAAAGGGTTGAACCCCAATTGCGAAGATGGCAACACAAAGCTCGGTACCGTACTGGAATTGCTGCAGTGGAAAGCAGGGAATGCTGTGCCTGACAAAGGATTTGAGAAGCTACTGAAAATATTGAAGAAGAAGCTTCCAAAGGATAACGAATTGCCCGACAGTACATACGCAGCAAACACTACACCACAACACTGATGTAAGGACAAAAAAACTGCCAGGAGAAAGCACTTTAAAGGGCAGACAAACTGTCGGGACAGGTTTTCTCCCGGCAGATAGAACCGCCACAAGAACGGCTGCCGGGGATTACTTCTCCCGGCAGATAATTTTTTCCTGGCAGTTGCATTGCCAATGCTCATCTATTTGCCGGCAGTTCACTTTCTCCCGGCAGATTGGTCAAGGCACGTGTAACATTAATTACCGGCAGTCCTGCTGCCTGCAGAAGCTCATTTTCCCGGCAGTTCTTATGCCAGCACATAGATTTCACTTCCTATTTTTTAGGCATCTCTTATTTAATATCCATTCATTCTGTTCAAACCATCAGTACATATCACACGATTTATACATACATTTCACTCAAAGTAACATGTCTCATCCATACACTTCAAATCAGAGTAGCATGTAGCCCTCATCCAGAACCTGAAGTTGATTCCATAAATTAACATAACGACCATATGTATAAGCAAGTCGCGCCACAAAAGGCGCCACAAAAGGTACAGTACGTACTTTTTTCTAAATGTGTGCCACAAAAGGAGTGCATATGTTTCTAGGGTGCCACAAAAGCAAAATGAGCATATACTGGCTTAACAATCAGCAAAATGAGCAGAGCAAGTGTCATAATCACTCTACGAACTTAATTATAGGTCTACCAAATCTTCACTAGCTTGAAGATCTTCCAAAGCTCCATCAACTTCTGTAGGGAAATCTGCAACAAATAGAAAACTCAAAATGGAGCTCTCGTTTCAGATTTTAAATTAGCACATTACAGATTTTGGTATGCTTCAGTTTTTAACTCGTCGGCATAAATAAAACTCTTCTAAATGTGCAGCACCTCGTCATCACAGTAAGCAATGTTACATCATTATAGATCAAGCAGGATTTGTTTGAAGTACATATACACAAATCTTCATGTGCAAATAAGCAAAACAAAAACCTGTACAATGAACTTGCAAAAGCTGCTTAGTCTAAAAAATACAACTTACTAGTGAAAGCTATGACTAAAACTGAGTTAAACATGTATCTCTGGAGTTAATATAGTACTCTGAGTTCGAATCTTTTTTTTTTTGCACCGAGTTAGACTCGACAAATAGGCAAAACTCTATACAGTACTATATTGGACAAATAGTTAAAACTGTGTACAAATAGGCAAAACTCTATATTATAAATAGTACAGTAGTATAGTATACAAGTAGGCAAAACTCTGTACTATACGTTGTACAGTAGTACAAATAGGCAAACCTCGGTACAAATAGGCAGGGGCAGGCCGTTGGTTATTGGTTTCTTTGTATCATAGGAAAAAAGAAATTGATGAAATAACCGTTGGTTACAGATTTATCTGTGTAACTCATGGATCTCAGCTTGTTTTTAATAGAGTTCATTGAAGAGAATACCCTCTAGCAGACTAGCAAGCCAAAACTGGTATGAGGATCAGTTTTATACACCAAAACAAGTCTGAAATTCTGTACTATATAGTAGAGATTAACACTGAGTTCTAACTCCAAGACAAAAATCTTTCATGTGCAAATAGGCAAAACATGCTCAGTTTGAATCTTTCCCTTTTTTTACTGAGATAAACATTTGTACAGACTCTCCAGGAATGACACAAAAGATTTCAGCACAGTAGTTACTCTATGAAATATTTTTATTTTGTAAACTTCAGTACTGTACAGAGTCGAGGGCATGAAAATTCTTGGAAACATACAAACAAAAATACAAAATATGATTATGTCGCCTACCACTCTACCTCAACGACCCATCTAGCATGCTAGAATAAGATTCGATTTCAAAGAAACATGCATATTGCCTCATCTTGCTTGCGCTCGCATTCCTTCTTCCGCCATGGACTTGTCCACTTCCAACTGCATACATAGAACGAAAGCTTCTTAAGCAATCAACCATGATAGTAATTGTTAAATTCAATCATAAGAACAAAAGCTCACATGCTTGTATGGCCATGCAATACATCACAGCGCTTCCCATTACCCAATCCTTCAGTTTGTCATCCACAACATAGTACATCTACTTTCAAGCAAGTGTATGTGGAGAGTGTAAGGGTGATGTATTAGATAAAGGGGAAAGTTATACTACAAGTCATCAAAAGATAAAGGGGCAAGTTATACCAAAAATCATAGAGTATACCAGAAATCATACACATGGTGCATTCTAGTGCTTATTTCCCCCTTTTCCCCTTCATTTCTTGATCCAACTCATGGTCTAAACACGGAAAGTAGTTACTAGGCTATCATCCATTTAACTAACAGTCTGTATACATAGATTTTAGAGCTACACACCTTCATGCTCTTCAATGCTGTCACTTGGCATGTCATAAACATCTCTAGTAGTTTGGGACCTAAGAACTCGAGCATCTCGTCATAATCATCTAGGTCGATCTCCTCTTGAACATCATCAGGTTGAACCTCATCATGGTCACTAAGATTGAGCATCTCATCGTAATCCCCATCCAACTCTTGTCCATTCTTGACCAATTTCACTAAGATTGCCTAACATGAGAAAGAAAGAATACTTCTATTAAGGAAAAAATCTTGTAACAAAACGCATATCGTCCGTATCTAGTACAGGCAACAAGAAATACAATATGGAGAAGGAATGCCATCACACAACACAATATAATTAACTGAAACATGTCATTTTAGAAAATACAATAACCAAAATAGCAGTAAGAATGTAGGTGCATCATCTATATCATAAAAGCATAGCACCTATTCGTCCACATATGGTATTTCACAAAACACAAACAAAGATGGTAGTAGGTGCGTCAACTAAACAAACAAAGAGTTAAAATAATCAGCTTTGTTTCATCTCAAATTAAAATGGCCTCCAAAGCTCAACTAAACAGTCAGGTGTCAATGAATTTAATTACAGTATGCACTTGTTAATCAGCAAGAGTACCTGTCCTTTGATCTGAAGGGCAAATAACAGTAGTAGTGACTGTTTTTAGACAACCAAACAACCTTCAAACCTGTCTGGTTCATGGTTTTTTCGCTGTTCTCACATCAAAGCAATTACAAATTGTTGATTTGTTCTAACTGCTGGAATAGTTCAGTGCTGAAGTACAGGAGGGCACATTCAGAACAAAAAAGGGCACAAAAACTGCAACATCTCACCTGTCGACTGAAGTACAGGAGGCAGTGAAATCCATGGAAAGGATGTTGAGGAGAGGGTCGAAGGCGGACCCACGGCTTGGTGCTCGGTGAAGCTTCCGGGGAGTCCTGCTCGAGGAGAAAGCGTGCGAGTAGGTTGGTGCCGAGGATGCTGGCCACCAGTGGAATGACTCGGCGACGACGGTGTTGCTCCTGTCAATCGGGTGCTCGGCGCCGCCGCTATGGAGTGGGGCAACGACAGTAGTGGTCGGCAGCAGTGGGTTGGTTGTTGGGGTGGCGGAGGGGCTGCCGTGATGGAGGGCGACTGTGGAAGTGCTCGTTTGGACTGCTGCCGTCGGTGGTGGGTTGGTCGGGGGCGCAGGCCTTGCGGTCCTGTGGAGGGTGGGGTCCCGATTTGTGGGCGGCAGAGGAGCTGCGGTGGTGAGGGGCTACGCCGGCGGTGGACTGAGTGGAAGGCGGCCGCGCGGCCGCGATGGGAAGCTTTGGGGGCGGCAGCGTGCGACGGCGATGGGGAAGATTTGGGGGCGGCAGCGCGCGGCGGCGGTGGGAAGGTTTGGCGGCGGCTGCGGTCTGGTGGAGGGGATTGGGCGTGGATTTGGGGGCGGAGTTGCGGTCTGGTGGAACGGGTGGGCTGGCACGTGTATTTCTTCTTAGGCCTAAATTTAGCCAAAGTCGCGCGCTTTTTTTTTCCTCGTTGGCGCGCGCTTAGGGCTGACTTTTGGGTCACGCGCCAAAGGCGGTCACCGGCAGACTATGGGCCGATATTTAGTTCTCCCGGCAGTTTCAGGGCCGTAAAGTGTACCGGCAGTTAAAGCGCCGTTGCTGCTCAAGTTCTCCCGGCAGTTCGTCTGCCCTAATGTGGTTGTAACGGCAGAAACTGATGTCCCGGCAGATAGTTTGCCCTCAGATAGGTTTTTCTACTGGCAGTTAACTGCCCCCAATCAAGTGTTGTGGTGTAGTGAAAGAAGGTCTTATGCCCTCTAGGATTGGAGGTGGAGAAGATAGATGCATGCCCTAATGACTGCATCCTATACCGCGGTGCATACAAGGATCTGAACGCATGCCCCGTATGCGGTGCATTGCGGTATAAGATCAGACGAGATGACACTGGTGATGTTCACGGCAAGCTCCACAGGAAGAGGGTTCCTACGAAGGTGATGTGGTATGCTCCTATAATACCACGGTTGAAACGTCTGTTCAAAAACGGAAAGCATGCCAAGTCGATGCGATGGCACAGTGAGGACCGTAAGAAAGACGGGAAGTTGAGAGCACCCGCTGACGGGTCGCAGTGGAGAAAAATCGTGAGAAAGTACTGGGATGAGTTTGGAAAGGACCCAAGGAACGTATGGTTTGCTTTAAGCGTGGATGACATTAATCCTTTCGGGGAGCAGAGCAGCAATCACAGCACCTGGCCGGTCACTCTATGTATGTATAACCTTCCTCCTTGGATGTGCATGAAGCGAAAGTTCATTATGATGCCAATTCTCATCCAAGGCCCTAAGCAACCCGGCAACGACATTGATGTGTACCTAAGGCCATTAGTTGAAGAACTTTTACAGCTTTGGAATGGAAACGGTGTATGTACGTGGGATGAGCACGGACAGGAGGAATTTAACCTAAAGGCGTTGCTGTTCGTGACCATCAACGATTGGCCCGCTCTCAGTAACCTTTCAGGACAGACAAACAAAGGATACCACGCATGCACACACTATTTAGATGACACTGAAAGTATATACCTGGACAAATGCAGGAAGCATGTGTACCTGGGCCATCGTCAATTTCTTCCGACCAACCATCAATGTCGAAAGAAAGGCAAGCATTTCAAAGGCGAGGCAGATCACTGGAAGAAGCCCGCCATGTGTACCGGTGATCACGTACTTGCTATGGTCAATGATTTACACGTAATCTTTGGAAAGGGTCCCGGCGCAGTAGCTGTTCCGAATAACACTGAGGGACACGCACCCATGTGGAAGAAGAAATCTATATTTTGGGACCTACCCTACTGGAAAGGCCTAGAGGTCCGCTCTTCAATCGACGTGATGCACGTGACGAAGAACCTTTGCGTGAACCTGCTAGGCTTCTTGGGCGTGTATGGAAAGACAAAAGATACACCTGAGGCATGGGAGGACCTGCAACATTTGCACGAAAAAGACGGCATGCCTCAGAAGCAGTATGAAGGTCCTGCCAGCTACGCTCTTACGAAATATGAGAAAGAAATCTTCTTTGAATGCCTGCTCAATATGAAGGTCCCGACTGGCTTCTCGTCGAATATAAAGGGAATAATAAATATCACAAAGAAAAAGTTCCAGAACCTAAAGTCTCATGACTGCCTCGTGATTATGACGCAACTGCTTCCAGTTGCATTGAGGGGGCTTCTACCGTTAAACGTCCGATTAGCCATTGTGAAGCTATGTGCATTTCTCAATGCAATCTCTCAGAAGGTGATCGATCCAGAAATGGTACCAAGGCTAAGGAGTGATGTGGCGCAATGTCTTGTCAGTTTCGAGCTGGTGTTCCCACCATCCTTCTTCAATATCATGACGCATGTCCTAGTTCATCTAGTCAATGAGATTGTTGTTCAGGGGCCCATATTTCTACACAATATGTTCCCCTTTGAGAGGTTCATGGGATTCCTAAAGAAATATGTCCGTAACCGCGCTAGGCCAGAAGGAAGCATCTCCATGGGCCATCAAATAGAGGATGTCATCGGGTTTTGTGTTGACTTCATTCCTGGCCTTAAGAAGATAGGTCTCCCTAAATCGCGGTATGAGGGGAGACTGACTGGAAAAGGCACGCTAGGAGCGGACTCAATAATATGAAGGGACGGGCGTTCTTGGTCTCAAGCACACTACACAGTTCTACAGAACTCTACCTTGGTGACCCCGTATGTTGATGAACACAAGAACAGTCTGCGCTCCAAACACCCGGAGTAGTGCAACGACTGGATTACATGTGAACACATTAGGACTTTCAGCAGTTGGTTGGAAGCACGTCTCAGAGGTGACAACACTGTTTGTGATGAGTTGTACTTGTTGTCCAGGGGACCATCTTTGACTATATTGATTTACAAAGGATACGAGATAAATGGGAATACATTTTACACGATTGACCAAGATCAAAAGAGCACCAACCAAACCAGCGGTGTCCGCTTTGATGCAACAACCGAGAAGGGAAAGGACACATATTATGGTTACATAGTGAACATATGGAAACTTGACTACGGACAAGATTTTAAGGTCCCTTTGTTTAAGTTCAAATGGGTCAATCTGTCAGGAGGCAGGGTACATGTAGACCCACAATACGGAATGACAACAGTGGATCTGAAAAATCTTGGGTACACTGACGAACCGTTCGTCCTAGCCAATGATGTGGCACAGGTTATCTATGTGAAAGACATGTCTACCAGACCGAGAAAAAGAAAAGATAAGGAAACGAATACATCATACGATGAGCCAAAGCGCCACATAGTTCTTTCAGGAAAAAGGGATATCCTGGGAGTGGAGGGCATGATAGACATGTCTGAAGATTATGAAAGGTTTCATGAAATTCCTCCCTTAAATGTCAAGGCTGACCCAAGCATCCTGATAAACGATGAAGATTATCCATGGTTACGGCGCAATAAGCAAATGACAAAAGCGAAGAAAAAGTGAAGACTTTCGCCCACAACTATTATGATGATACCATGCCAAATTTGTAACAGACGAGCATGCTATGCCAACTTTTTCAGAGTTCATTTGAAAACTATGAATTTAGGTCGAATTTTCTCTATAGGTGCATCTATGTTCATTTTTTTAGTAAAGTTAATCACAAACTTGTGATTCACACAAATTTCAAAGAATTCAAATTTTAACTATTCAAATTTGAGTTTATAATTTTTCTAAAACAAATGGCACTAACAGAAAGTTTATAATTTTGCTGACCTAAAAGCAAAAAGAATAAAAAAATAAAGCAAAAAACAAAAGAAAAATGCCTATAGTATTTATTATGACTAACTAAAATTACCAAATTGAGTATAATGATAAAACATAGTAATATTAAATAGCAGGAAAAACAATGACTCAAAAATCAATTTTTATTGTAAAGTTATTCATAAACTAGTGACATAAAATAAAAAAGAAATCACTACAAAACTATAAGTATTTAGTTCTAAGTAGAAATGAAAAAATAGCAAAAAAAATGCCACCAACTCGGCCACCACGGCCTGAATACGACTAGAAACCCAACCATGGGCCAGGATTCAGGCCCGCAGCAGGCCCAGTAGGCCCACAGGCATTGCAGTGACAGATTAGGCCCGAAAGCCTGCAGTTGAGAGGAGCTCGAGAGGGTGGGCGCAGCAGCGCTTATAAACCACTCCCGAGCCCTCTCAACTAGCAAGGTGGGACTAAACTTTTTGGCGCGGGGCAGCACAAGGCCATTGGTCCTGGTTGGTGGGACGAACCGGGACCAAAGGGGTGCATTGGTACCGGTTCGTGGCACCAACCGGGACCAATGCCCCTCTTTAGTCCCGGTTGGTGCCACCAACCAGGACCAAAGGCCACCGCTTCCGGGACCAAAGGCCGCCGCTTCCCGCCCTTTGGGCTGCTGAAAAGAGGCCTTTGGTCCCGGTTGGTGGCACCAACCGGGACTAAAGGGGGGCATTGGTCCCGGTTTACGCCACCAACCGGGACTAAATCTTAGACTATATAACAAAACACTTGTGAAAATTTTCAGTTTGCATCGCCAGTTCCCCCCTCCCCCGCCGATGACGCCATGAGGTTGCTCCACCTCGCCGTCTACGCCGCCGCCGCCAACGTCGTCGCCTCCCCGAGCCCGCGCCGTCCTCATCTTCGGCATCCCCGAGCCTGCCGTCCTTGTCGTCCCCGTCGCTGCCTGCCTCCCCGAGCCCACCCCTCCTCGTCCCTGTCGCCGGTCGCGCGCCCTCCCGATCGAGACTGCCGTCCCTGTCACCGCGTGCCGCCCCGAGCCCACCGTCCTCGTCGCCGGACTCCTGCCATCGCCGCCCCCCTCGAAGTGAGCCCCCCCTTTCCCATGCATGCATGGCCCCGATCGAGTGCGGCCCTTGCTCTCTGCCCCTGCTCCATGGTCGCCGCCGGCCCCGACACATTGAAGAGGAGAAGGAGAGGAGAAGGAGAGGAGAGGAGAAGGATCGAGTGGAGCAACAGCAAACTTTTCTTAAATTTCTGTATTTTTTTACAGAAATGCTAAGAATTTCTGAAGTTTTTTTGTTCATACAAAGTTTTTTGTTCATACAAAGTTTTTTGTTCATAGGCAGAAAGTTTTTATATATGACTATGGATATATGAGCAATGATGATCCATGGATGTATGCATTGATATATATGAGAAACGATGTTTCATAGAATATTTACCAAGTATATATGTATTTTTGTTCATAGCATTTTTTCCATTTATATATGTATGTGGCTATAGATGGATATATATGAGAAATGATGATCCATGGAAAAGTTTTATATATGCAAAAGTTACATTTTTAGAAAAGTTTTATATATCTAGCTAGGAAAGGAAGAATAAAGAAAAGGAGAGGAAAAACAAAAATAAGAAGAGGAAGAAAGGAGAAGAAGAGGAGAGGAAGAAGAGGAGAAATAAATAAGAAGAGGAAAAAAGAAGAAAAAGAAGAGGAGAACATCGTTTTTTTCTTCGATCTTCTCCTCTATTCCTTTCTTCTTCTCCTCTCTATTCCCTCTCCCGATAACTTCAACACGAGGGGGGGTCGATATACCCCTCGGATAACTTATACCGCGGGAGCACCCCCCGACCCTCTCGCTCGACCAAAAGCTCTCGAGGACACCCAAACCCTAGAAAAAAACGATGTCGGTCTCCTACCCCCTCCCGCTGCGCCCCTACCCGACAAACTCTCTCGAGGCCACCCCAAACCCTTGAAGCGTTGTCGAGGCCACCCCAAACCCTAGAGAAGCAGCGTCGAGGCCACTAATTAATATATATGATTCCTTACTATGAATAGCTAGCTAGTTCTATGTTTGCCACTAATATATCCATTTGTCATGTTTGAATAATAATTGCCATGTTGTAAATATTTTTAGAAATATGGACACCACCCGAGACGAAGCAAACGAAGTGATGTTGAGGGACATAATCACAGAAGGAAGTGATGCCGTCTCGTTCTATCTCAACGACACCGATGGTACTCTGGAAGGAGAGGGTGAAGAAGCTGGCTCTGGTGACCTAATGCCGGTGCAAGAAGAAGAACGTGAGGACGGCTCCGGTGACCCAATGCTGGTGCAAGAAGGAGACCGTGATGACGGCTCCGGTGACCGAACCGAGTCCGGCCAGGTATATATATTAGTTAAGCCTGTGCTGACTAGCTAATTGATGCATTCATTGTTTTGGTATGTACACATATTAATTAATTCTTTGCTCTTTTTTCTAGCCCTCCAGATCGAGCACAACTGAGGTAAAGAGACGAGGCCCAAAAAGTTGAGCTCGGATGAAAGGTTTGAGATCATAGCAATCGCGCCCGACGGCCAACCTCTTGAACCCATCCGAACAAAGAAGGCATTTGTTGCTCAGTGCGGGGTTCTGCTTAGGGACAAGATCCCGATCAGCATCCACCAATGGTTCAAGCTCGCTACAGAAGACCCTGAGGTGTCTTACGTCAATGATATGCAGAAAAATGATCTTTGGACTGAGCTGAAGACAAATTTCACCCTACCGCCAGAGGATGATCCGGAGAAGCCAGTTGAGCAATTAATCAAGTCTTTTGCTCTTAAGAAGATGGCAGACCTATTCAGGAGGTGGAAGAATGACCTGAATAGGTTTGTCGAGAAAAAAGAGACACCAGAATTCAAGGGCATATATGAGAAGGTCAGAGATGACTGGCCTGCATTTGTGGCCTACAAGACATCGGAAAAGAGTAAGCAGTTGTCGGCGACAAACAAGAAAAATGCTGCGAAGAAGAAGCTTCACCATCGCACGGGGTCAGGTGGCTACCTCGTAGCCCGGCCTAAGTGGGCCAAGGCTGAGAATGATCTTCTTGCAAAAGGGATCGAACCAGAGACAATGAGCTAGCCAGACCGTTGCCGGACTTGGTTCTTCGGGGCTGGCGGAACCTTGGACCCTATAACAGGGAAGTGCATTTGTACGGATGAGCAACTTGAAGTACCCTTGAAGAAGCTTTGGTACTATATCACTGCAGCGCAGAAAGGGACGTTCCTTCTAGATAGAGAGAACGACGAGCTCACAAAGGCCCTCGGAAATCCTGAGCACCCTGGACGGACACGAGGCACGCCAGGCTCCATTCCGTGGAAGGCTGGGTTTCCGGATGCAGGCGGTTACAAAAGCCAGGAGAGGAGGAAGAAAGTGCAGCAGTCCGAACTGCAGGCGCTTAAAGAAAGGGTACTCGGGATAGAAGAACGAGAAGCAAATCGTAGCAAACGAACTGCCGAAGCTTCCCCTGAAGCTACCCCTCCATCTCAGCGGAGAAGCAGCATGGCTTCCACCGAGCTGCTTCAGCCGGAGCTTGTCTTGACGACTCCTGCCAGCTATCCCGTGGATGCTATCACGGAGGCTCAAATTTGCCACCTTATGACGCAATGGATGAATATGAAGGTCAAGGCGGCTGTTGGCTCTGTTTTTCCTAATGAACCCGATGCAACTTTTCACTGCCAGCCGATTCCAGAAGGATATGCTAAGGTGATGGTGGATGAAATAACGGAGGGATTTGAGGACTTCCCGCTTGACCACCCTACCGGAGAAGGGGAGACTCAGCTGGGTTCTGCTCTGAAGACTCCATGCATATGGCGGAAAGAGCTCATCAAGCTTCCAAACTGGACGCCTCCGCCTCCTCCTCCTCCTCCGGCGAGTCAGGGCACTCCGCCTCCTCCACTGCCTCCTCCTCCGGCGAGTGACGATTAGGGCCCTCGGCCGGCTCCTTCTTCGGCGCGTGGCGGCACTCCGCCTCCTTCTCCGCCTGCGCCGGCGCGCCTGAGCAGCCAGCCTACTCCTTCTCCGCCTCGTCAGCAAGGGCGGAAGAGACCCGCCGCCGCTCCGGCAGCTACTCCGGCGCGTCGTAGTCCTTCTCCTGCGCCTCGTAAGCAAGTCAAGAAGACTGCCGCTCCGTCTGCTCTGCCGGCGTCTAGCAGTACAGCCAGAGGCAGGAGGAAATACAGATTCGGTCCTTCTCTGAAGACTCCAGAGAAGTTACCATACGAGAGGACCCTGGAGGAGAACGCGAGGATCACGCAAACTGAGGTGGATGACTGGTTTCAAGGGTTGAAAGCAAAGAGAAATCCACCTCTGAAGGAGAAGCTAGATTCGGTGATAGTGAAGCGCACTCTGGCTGCCCTAGCAAAACCACCCAAGTCTCCGCCGAAAGGCAACTATGAGCGCATTATTGCAAAGACATGGGCCGAAGCGTCGCGGTCGGGAAGTACAGTCAGTGATCAAAGGCTGAAAGAACGATGAGTAGCTGGAACAAATTGCCCAGCTCGGCGAACAAGCAAAGTAATCGTGCCCCCGATCAAGGTGCCTAGCGTCGATCCGAGGATGGTGCCCGGTTATAACAATCCTGACGATTACCTGCCCGACGATGTAGATTATGATTTCCTGGACGTGCAGATACACAGATACGAGTACGGGAAGCCTCTCGTCAAGATGAAAGATCTCTAACAACGATGATGCGAAGATTGCATGATTGGTACATGAAAACCTGCAGAGAGTCTGGGGGGAGGAATACTTTGTATATGAGAGTTAAACCGGAGCATGACCTCATTGGAATTGAACTGTTGCATGTTCCGTTTGAGGAGTTCTATCAGTTTTTCAATCAATTGGCCCTCGATAAAGCAACGGTCACCTGCTACTGTCTGTAAGTACTACTACTTCTGTCATTAAGTCTCTCTATATAGCTCAGCTCTTTCATTGCATGTATTTATAATTATCCTCACTATATTATGCAGATTGAAGATCGACAAATTGAAGAAAAGACAAATCGGTGATATTGGGTTCATTAACACAAATCTCATAGATGCAGTTCAGGTTAAAGATCATGCCGCAGAAACCGAGGCCAACTTGCTACGACCATTC
Organism: Triticum dicoccoides; assembly: GCF_002162155.2. NCBI lineage: Eukaryota > Viridiplantae > Streptophyta > Magnoliopsida > Poales > Poaceae > Triticum > Triticum dicoccoides. Next base: position 26,035,508 of record NC_041382.1, read on the forward strand.
AAAATAAATGAACACAAAGATATAATACTCTTTCCTTACAACTTCAAGTGAGTGTTGTCTTGTGCATATTCGGTTTCCCTTATATATTAGTCCAGGTTATAGTAATGTAATTGATGAGTTATGCATGCGTGCGCAGTTTCCACTATATTCTCCTGGAGATTAGGCTTGAGAAGGGAGTAGTAACTGTCTTGGACTCGAGACGAAAAGATCCCCAGGAGTATGCGAACATGACTGAAATCCTCAAGAAGTAAGTTAAATCGATCATTATCCACCATATCAGCAAATTTGTTCATTTCCTGATATCAAGTAATTGTTTTCTTTTGTCTGGCAGTGTTTGGAGAAAATTCAGCACAAAATCCCCGGGACTCCCGAAGGAGCTGGAATTTAGATACCCGAAAGTAAGTACTATAGTACCATGTTCCGCGCGTCTCCTAGCTATTGATTCAAGCGCTAGTTTCATCAATACCATTTGGCATTCTTGCTTATCTGTTTGATTGACCTCTATTTCTTGTAAAGTGGTTGTGGCAGGAACAAGGGAATGATTTCTGTGGATACTATGTCTGCGAGTCCATCCGCCACACGACCTGTGAGCGGGGCGGGTACTCTGAGAAACAATATGAAGTGCGTAAGAAATAATATTCAAAATTTTTGTTTATTACCATCATTTGTGTTGAGTTTCATTCATATATATGTATTAACCCCCTTCTTAAAATTAGATGTTTCGGCAGCGGGATGAACTCCTAGAACCAGATCGCATGCGAGCAATTCAAGAGGAATTGGCGGCATTCTTTCTTGACCACGTGATCGCTGAAGACGGAGAATACTATGTGGACCATGCGTCCATAATTTAAGAGATTATATTTGTAAAAGATAATTATTGTATATATGTAGCCGGTAGTGTCGGACGATAGATATACGAGAACTTGTTGTTCGACCAATCTCTCGGAGAAGGAGAGGTGGTCGATATCACTTCTCTCTGTATGCATATATGTTCATGACGATCTTATGTTTCCTTCGTTTGCTTACTAGCTAGCTAGCGTGTCAGTCCTCTCTATACGTATATAGTATACGTAGCGTCGACCAAGCACGGACATAAGAGAGAACAATTCTCTCTATTAATTAGCTATCTAACACAATATATGAAATACCTAAATTAACCCCCCAAAACCCCCAAACCCCCCCCCCTTTCAAAAAAAACCAAAAACCCCAGCCACAGAAATGCTGACGCGTGGAGGTCTATTGGTCCCGGTTGGTGCCACCAACCAGGACCAAAGGCCCTCCTGCCTGGGCTCGGCGCACAGGCCACGTGGAGGCCCATCTGTCCCGGTTCTGGTTTGAACCAGGACTAAAGGGTGAGGGTATTAGTAACGACCCTTTAGTCCCGGTTCGGGAACCGGGACTAAAGGCCCTTACGAACCAGGACAAAAGGCCGGTTTTCTACTAGTGCACTACTCATAACGAATCACCGAAAGCCTCAATATGTATAGAACCTATAGCAAGTAAAAGAGTCAATCCGAATAACAATGCATATTCGTCCTTGATTAATCGTGCATAAAACTATTCTAAGCGGCACGAGGCTTCAAAAATAGCACCATGAGGAGATATATAAACAACACCAACACTTTGGCCATTGCTATGAATTGAGCCATCAAAACATAATCTCCATAGTACTAGAGAGACAAGGCTAATATTAATATTATGCATGACATTAATCCGATGTTCAGTAATAAAATCAACTATGATTTGGCCTCTTATAGATCTCAAAGATGCATAAGCCAAATCATATCCAAACAAAGTATAAGCCCACTAACCAATTCTGCAGCTATGAATTGGTCTATGCAGCATATATTCAGTGACATCGGTCATGTCTCAACTCCATTCAATCATAATATAGGCATACATATAAATTTCCATGAGCACGTACCTTGTCTCGCTCTCCAATCAAACTAAGGACGATGTTAGAATACTACACCGGCCATGCATTGCCATACTCTTAGGATGATAGATAAATATCTGCCATTACCATGTAAACTTCATTCAAAGCACATATAGCCGAAATAAACAAATGAAATGACAAATCAAGTATTTTGGCCCTTTGGATCAACAACAAACTTGTAGCTAATCAAATGTATAGTGACTTGGTAATACCCTTTCATGATGTAAGAAATTATATTGCATCCATGGATTAAAATAAGCCCATTGAGGATTACCAATCATACCTGATGACAAATTCCATGGCATAGGCGTTAATGGCATAGTTGAAGAATATGGATAATGCGTAGACCAAAGATGTTGAAACCTTCGGCTTGGTCCTTCATAGTTTTTACTCTTTCCCTTCTTCACCTTTGCTGTACTTCTTGTAATGGAAGCTTGCACATAATTCTTATTTTGAGCACTTCCTTTGGGAGCCCATGCCATGTTCCTTTCTTCAAGTTCTTGTGCACTAAGTTTTTGTAATTTCTTCTTTTGCCAATACGATAAGCCGAGCAGGCATCTCGGCTGTGATTCTGTTTTGACCAATGGCAATTCCTTTTTGGCCTTGTGCGCTCTCAACTTCTTTTCTTCAGATTTGGCACTTCGACTCTCAATAATTGGTTGCTTTGTCTCATTATCTTTAGTAGCCAATGTCAACACATTAATTGGCTCTTTTTCATTTGAGACCAAATCTGAAGTTGCACTCTTACGACCATCTCTTTTAACACGGTAAACTTGCTTGACCACCTCTTTCTTCTTCCTTGAGCTCTGAACCGTGGTCTTTGACGCGTGATCATTCAAATGTTGATCTTCTTGGACCTGCATAGTATTGGTGAGATGGTCTAAAGTAAGATGGAGAATGTGCCCTTGTATCATACCTGTCCCATGATGAATATGGATCTATATGAGCATAGGAAGGCATCACGGCATTGGCATTGGCGGCCCATAATAAGGATATGAATATGTTGCATTAAAATTCTCACTTTGCCAATACCAATCCTCATATTTGCGCCTTGGGGGTGATCTTGCTTTCTTTGCATGATTGGGCTGATAAGAATTCTTCTCTTCATTCTTCTTTTCATATTTATCCAATAGTTCAGCGAAGGTGATTTTTGATCTCTTACACTTGTGCTTATTTCGGCCTTTGTTTTCTTTTGGTTTGTTTTCTTCGATCATTGGATTTGCTTGCTGCCCCCTAGTCCTTGGCGTCTCCATTGTAGCTTTGATGGAATTCTCGCCCTCAAGATTATGTTCATTATGCTCTTCAACAACTTCTTTATTTGAAAGCTTAATCCCATCACCTGATGTTTTTACCTTCTCTTTAAATGGATCGGCTTGAAGCAGCCGATGCAAAAACTTTCTGCCATCGGGACCAACTGGAATAGACTGGTCATCTCTTGGTGTCTTAAGAATTTCAATCGTCCTTTATCAATGGCCGATTTAACTATTTGACGAAACATGTTGCAATCCTCAAAATTATGCTTGAACGAATCATGCAACTTACAATACATTCGTCCTTGGATAGATGGCTCAACATGGTGATCAAGAATTCTTATGTAATTATTTTTCAGCAATAAATCAAATATTTGGTCACACATGCTTGAATTGAAGGTAAACTTCTTGTTTTCTAGCCGATCTTGCTGTGTGAACGGCTTTAGAGATAAGCAAACGAATGGTTCAGATTTGGAATCTCCCCATTCGGCTATGCATTGTGTTTTCCACTCTATCTCCGATGTCTTTGGATAAGATATTATATTAGCATCGGTTTTCTCAATAGAATTTAACCTTGGCTTTAAATTTCTGAAATGAAGATATTTAAAACATACATGTCTCAGTTGAGACCAAGTGCAAGCGAAGTACGAAATAAGTAAAGCTACCCAACTAGATATGAACTTTAGATAAAGCAACGGGGAAAGCTTTGGCTGTAACAATAAATCATTATCGGTCTTTATAAATGGCATAATGGGTTGACCGATATGTTCCATAACAATTTTATTGCTAACAAGTAAATTACCCTTCTTCATTGGTCTTTCAAAATTACTTATAAGAATATTTCTTATAGATGCATCAATAATGAAGTTGCGACCAAATCTGAAAATAGGTAAATTACTCGCTATGCATACCTCTTCAAATACGTTGGGAGAGGATGATGGTGGTGCGACTTCAACAATATCTAGCTTCGTCTTTCGATGACTCTCCATCGCCTTTTCATCATCTTTTTCTTTATTCCGTGCATCATTACCTTGAAGATCCTTATCAGCCGAACTTTGTTTGGCTACTTGCTCTTGCCCTTGAGGCTTGTCAATTTCTATGGCACGGAACTCATAGGGCAGGAAGTAGGTTCCATTAACTTCAGAAAAATCAAGCATGGTTGTTTTGCTATGCTTGCCATGCCCGTTCTCAATAATGCTTGCCTCTTTGGATTTGATGGATTCAGAATATATACTACTTGATTCGGCTTTTACAACCGAAGCACTTTAAAGTTCCAAATCACCCTTCTTTTCATTGATACTACCAATTGGCAAAGCTTATTTTATCTGAGCCAATTCCTTTTCTATTTGTTTTTGGCGGCGAGCGGCAAAGTTGGCTTTAAGCTTTTTCTCAATTTCAGCCCACTCCGGATACGATTGCCCCCCAGTGCTTTTAGATTCTTTCGGCAATGACACACGGGTGTTGCCGAAATTTTGCAATAGTGTAGGGGTGTATAATATGATGTAGTACTAGGTGAAGGCATATGGATTGTTGTAAAACCATATTTTTGCTCGCCAATTTTATCAATTGGCAAAGTTTCATCTTCTTGCAAAACTCTAGCTTTTATTGTGGCATAATCAGGAAATAGCCCCCTTTCATGTTGTTCAAGGCAAACATCACTAATCCTCTTATTTTGGGCTAAACTCTTCAATGCAGCCACCACTACCTCATCTACAGTTGTGTATGGTGCTGAAAAAATATTGTCATGATGTGTAGCATATGACGGGTGGGAATAACTGGCTGAATAGCTAGTAGTAGCATGACAGATTCTCTCGTTCATCGGCATGGTTGGATTACTATATTGCACATTACTTGCCGATGAGTAAAAGGGTGAAACATTTTCTTGCATGGCATTGGAAATCCCAACATGAGGTGTTTCAAATTTATTAACTAAACTCACCATGTTGTTCATCGGCATAACAATTTGTGTGGTTGCCGATGCATGAGAGTTGGGATACATATGATGCATGTTACTAGTATCATAAAAAGTTGAAGCATGTAAATTACTTTGAATCGGCCTATGCATGTAATTAGATGCATGATTGAACAAACTAGGGCTGGCCAATAGAGTATACTCATTGAACGATCTAGTAACACCATATGAATTATTTGCATCTACAGTAGGGAATTGGGTATTCATATTACCTTTGTAAATTGCAAACCCTAGATGACGATCTCTTCGTAGCAAGAACGGGCTCGAGACCGTTCAAAGCTTCGATCCCCAGCGGAGTCGCCAAAAAGTGTGTTCGCACACGAACACGTCACCGTGTACCCTCGACGCCGGGGGTGATGCACCGCAGCTCACGTCGAAGGAGACCCGCCGGAAGCGCGGTACGCAAGACAATCCGGCGGGCGCTTTTGTACACCCGAAACCCCACACGCCCGGGAGGTACCCCGTCAGGACGCGCGGTGGCTATGGGCTGCCCTAGGTCGACCTGATCGCCCCTAGGGCCTCGAGGTTTGCCGTCCTGCAACAAGAAGAACGAACGAAGAATGAGGAATAAGAAAAAAGGGAGAAGGTAAAAAAGATAAAAGGTGGTAGATGATTTGTTCGATTGTGTGTTGTTCAATCGGCCGTCACCCCTTAGGTATATAAGAGGCGGCTGGACTGCCCGTGCATGGAAAATGTTTGGATTCACGTCCAAAACCCTAGTCAAATTCGGATTGGTTTTATCCGAACTTTCCAAAACTGTTTGGTCTAAAACTGGCTGCACCCTGTGGGTCTTTTTTGTGGTGGTAAACGATCTCGGATGGAAACGAGTCCAAAAGCAAGCTTGACCGTTTCGACGAGACGAACAACTTTCATGTTGACCATATTTTCGTCAGAGGTCATCTCGAGGGTCAAATCGCTCGCATAAAACAGCGAATTATTCACGTAGCTCATCAGACATACCGACATATGTGTCTGGTTCCGGGCGTCATATTTTGCTCACTGAAGGGTCGCGCTGTGTGGGCTCTAACTTTTGCATACGACCTCGGATTGGGACGATCTTTATATCAAAATCAATCGTTTCGACGAGACGCACAACTTTCATGTTGAATCTTTCTCCACCTAAAGCCATCTTCATTGGGTTTCTAGCCATTCTTTAATATGGTGTTGACATGAGCATCTCTGAACTTGTCATAACTTTTACATCCGAGCTCCGTTTTAGACCATCTTTATATTCATCTTCATCTTCTCGAAGAGAGACATCTCATGGTGACTTTTAATATTAAGTTTGAATTAATCTTGATATAGCTTCAAGCCACTCTTTATAAACGTGCCACATTTGAGCATCAACACATAGCATCACCGGAATCCACGGTAACCGATGAAGAAATGGAGGGAGTCTTCTCAAGGAGGTCGATCCATTGCATCGTGATGCACTTGGCATCGTTGATTCGAGATATTCATCCAGTTGAAGCAAAGAGGAAGAAGAAAGATGGAACACACGTAGAGAATCTGGAGAATGAAACTACTAGGTTAACTCGCCAAGGGAATGTCTTGCCCACGAGGAATCTTAAACCTTCGATAGCAGGGGAGAGAGCAAACTTGTAAAATCATTTGAAAGGACAAGAACACCTGTTCTAAGATAGAATGGAGATATGGAATATACAGAAGTCATACTTACATCTATCTATCACATTTTTAGTTAAAATAGTTTTGACACTGCTAGTTTCTGCGAAGTTCGTTCAACATTTTTTTAAAATGTTCAGGAACTAAAAAAGTACAAACGAGTTTTTTAAAAATATAACAAAATTATAAAAATTATGCATGGTTTTTTAAAAACATTCATGAGTTAAAAATAGGAAAAAAGAAAAGAAATGGAAATATAGACCTACCTACTCATAAAGCAAGGTGCGTTTCTCCGACTTTTTTATCCGTTTACCGTCGAAAAGTTTTTTCTATCTGAAGTGGTACTAAATTTTTGTGCGTTTGTCAGGTAGAAAAGAAAAACCAAACATCATACATGGCTGAAAAAACCTATTTACAGCACACGGCGGGAAATACTGTGAGCTTCGCACAGGGCACCCAAAACTGGGCCGTTCCATTTTCGTTTTTCTTGTGTTCTGTTTCAATTTTTTTATCTTCCTTTTTCTATTCTTTTTTCTTTTCTCGCTTCAATTTAGATTATTTTTCCCTTTATCCTAAATCTAAAATTTTCAATAAAATTCCAAAATTTCAACTTTGTACAAATTTTAGGAAAACATTATGAATTCCAAAAAATTATTCTGTTTTGAAAAAGGGTTGAAACTTTAGATTTTTTTCTCATTCCAAAATTTATTTAAAATTCAAAATGTTCCCATTTTTTCTAAAAATGTTTGTGTTTTCCAAAAAAATCATGATTTCCAAAATAAAAATTGCATTGTAAAAATTTTTCCAGGTTCTAAAAATATTCTTGTTTTCCTGAAATGTTTGTAAATTCAAAATAATGTTCGTGGTTAAAATAAACACATTTTCAAAAATTGTTCTAAATGTTTTGAAACATGTTCCCATTTTCGAAAAAAATGCAAATTTAAAAAATGTTCATTTTTTCAGAACGGTTCATGTTTTCAAAAAGTATTTTTGAATTTTCAAAAAGTATTCCTGCTTAAATGGTGTTCCTCTTTTTCCCAATGTGAACGGAATTTTTAAAAGGTTGTTCATATTTTGGAAAACTGTTCGGGATTTCAAAAATTGTTCATGTTACTAAAAATATTTGGCAATTCATAAATATTATTATTTGGAAAAGTTCAAATAAAATCATTTTGTTTTTGAATATGACGCTGCAGTATGTTCTTTAATGTTTGCGCAGGCCATTGTTAGCAGGACCTGTTTATTCGAGTGGCTAGCAGCCCGTGGTCGAGTTTTTGAGGCCGTGAGTTCGATCCTTCAACTCGTCGTTTTTTTGGATTTATATTCGTGCCTTATAAACACATGTCCTTTTGGTGCTTGCCAGTAGGTTGAATGCGCTATATGACGATAACAGAGAATATACGTGTTGGCTATAATTGAAAGGAATTATGGGAACGTGCCAATAAAAGAGGATATGCTGGTTTGGCTCTAATTAAAAACAAGTGTGAGCATGTGACAACTACAGTAAAGAGAGAATAAACCCTTATAAAGAAGGGACTGCCTGGTTATGCGTAGATTATACAAATGAAACTGGATTTATGCGCTGCAATTAGTAATACGTTCGGTAATGACATCATAAGAGAGAGTGGTCGAAACAACCGTGCCCCAAAGGTCGTTGCGTAGCCACCACATGAGGAGGCAACCACAACCCAGACACATACACGGATTCAAAGGAAAAAAAAAGGCACGAGTTGGGTGGTCGGCGCCACGCCGACTAAACCGACCACAATCAAGATCTTATGGGCCAGACATGATCCGCGAGAAGACCACAACTCCTCGCTCCCTCGCCCCACCATTGTGTAGACCGTTTTTGGTGGACACATCAAATATCTTTCCCGTTGTTTCTCAAAAAAAAATATCCCTTCCCTTGAAATGCACGGGCATATGTGGTAGTCAAGAAAAAAAGAAAATGACTTGGAGCAAACGGTGTGTTGTCAAGCATACACAGAGTTGCTGTCCGGATAATATCTGGATTTCTAGTATTAATAAAGTGATGAGCACAAGATCTAGGGTAAACGTGCAAGTTACTGGGGAGATAAAACTATCATATTTGACCAACTTCACATATAGTACTATACAAATTGGGAGATTTTCAGAAGCAAAAAATCGTTTTCAGATTTGCTTTGAGTTGTACTAGTAGATTTAACTATCTTCTGCATGAACCGTAGCTTCGCATGCATATATACTGCGATTCTGCGCATTGTACTGTGGCATGCAATTAAGAGGATACTTGTCATTTGCCGGCCAGTAACCAGCATACCGTCCGTACTGTACTGACCATCCGCGGACTGTATTTTCCCCTCTACTGTACACGGGCGTCACACAAATTTAGTCTCTCTCAAACTTGGAGTGACTTGTACGTATAAACTCAGTAGACTCCAACTTGTCTGCACATCATATGGTACAGACTGAGAGAGACCGAGAGATAGAGAGGCCATGATTTAGATGTGCAATACAATCTGTAAACAAGCCAACGAATGTCGGCAAGTCGTGACAATTCCATCTTTGGGCTGTCACCACATGCCCACAGAAATCTGGTCTTCCAATATAGTCATTGAGACTGTCAGTGTCATTTTAGGTGAATAGTGTTGTCAGTTGAATGTTGATCTTAAATTCTTGGTCTATCTTTTTTGTCTCTACTAACGTTTCCCAAAATAAATATAAGTTCAGTAGATTCCAACTTGTCGGCACATCACATGGTACAGATTGAGAGAGACCCCGGGAGAGGTCATGATTTAGATGTGCAATACAAACTGTGAACAAGTCTTCGAATATCCGCACATCGTCCAGTTCCACTTCATCGCTTTGCCAGTTGATGTTGATGTTAGATTCTTGGTATGACTTTGTTGTATGTACTGAACTTCTGAATGTATCCAAAATAAATGTGCATATATACTTAAAAAAATGTACATATCCTAGAGTGAATCACACACACAAGTTAACTAGATTCCAACTTGTCTGCATATCACATGGTACAGATTGAGAGAGACCAGGGGAGAGGTAATGATTTCGATGTGTAATACAAACTGTGAACATGTCCTCGAATGCCTGCATGTCGTTGAGTTCTATGCGTTGCTTTTGGCTCATGACTATTCCATCGTTGTGCTCTCACCACATGGCCGCGCTAACCTCGTCTTCCAATGCCGTCACTGTCGTTCTAGATTAATAGAGTTGTCAGTTGATGCCTAATGTTAGATTCTTGTTCTGCCATTGTTGTATGTCTGATGTTAGGTCATCATTTAGATGTGCAATACGAACTGTGAACAAGTCCGCAAATATCTACACGTCATCGAGTTCTACTCCATCGCTTCTCTCTCGCGACTTTTCCATTGTGTGCTCTCACCGCATGACTGCGTAACATCGTCTTCCAATACCATTACTGTCGTTCTAGATGAATAGAGATGTCAGTTGTAGTTTGATGTTTGATTCTTGGTCAACTTTGGTTGTCTGTACTGAACTTCCTTCTGAATATTTTATTCAAAATAGACATACATATAAATTTTAGAAATATTACATACATGTCCTAGAGTGAATCATACACACAAGTTTAGTAGATTCCAACTTGTCTGCACGTCACATGCTGCCAGATGAGAGAGACCATGAGAGAGGTCATGTTAGATGTGCAATACAACCTTTGAACAAGTCCACGAATGTCTGCACATCGTACAGTTCTACTCCATCGCTTTTCGCTCGCGTCTATTCCATCGTGTGCTCTCGTGTAACCTCGTCTTCTAATACCATCAATTCGGTAGATTCCAACTTGTCTGCACATCACATGGTACAGATTGAGAGAGACCAGGGGAGAGGTAATGATTTCGATGTGTAATACAAACTGTGAACAGGTCCTCGAATGCCTACATGTCGTTGAGTTCTATCCATTGCTTTTCACTCATGACTATTCCATCGTTGTGCTCTCACCGCATGACCGCGCTAACCTCATCTTTCAATACCATCACTGTCGTTCTAGATTAATAGAGTTTTCAGTTGATGTCTGATGTTAGATTCTTGTTCTGCCATTGTTGTATGTACTGAATGTCTAAACCTTTCCAAAAGAAATATGCATATATATTTTTAAATTGTCCATACATGTCCTGGAGTGAATCATACACACCAGTTCAGTAGATTCCAACTTGTCTGCACATCACATGCTGGCAGATGAGAGAGACCAGGGGAGAGGTCATGTTAGATGTGCAATACAACCTTTGAACAAGTCAACGAATGTATGCACATCGTACAGTTCTACTCCATCGCTTTTGGCTCGCGTCTATTCCATCGTGTGCTCTCGTGTAACCTCGTCTTCTAATAAATATGCATATATACTATAAAAATAGAACATACATGTCCTAGAGTGAATCATGCACACACGTTCATTAGATTCCAACTTCTTTGGACATCACACGTTACAAATTCAGAGAGACCGGGGGAGAGGTCGTGATTTAGATTTGCAATACACACCTTGAACAAGTCCCCGAATGTCCGCATGTACTCTACCTCTACTCCATCGCTTTTGGCTCGCTACTATTCCATCATGTGCTCTCACCACATGACCGCCTAACCTCGTCTTCCAATACCGTCAGTGTCATTCTAGATGAATAGAGTTGTGAGTTCAAGTTTGATTCTTGGTCACTCTATGTTTTCTGTACTGAACTTCTGAACGTGTCCAAAATAAATATGCATATACACTTTAAAAATTGTACATACCCTAGTGTGAATCACACACACAAGTTCAGTAAATTCGAACTTGTCTGCACATCACATGGTACAGATTGAGAGAGACCACGGGAGAGGCAATGATTTCGATGTGTAATACAAACTGTGAACAGGTCGTCGAATGCCTGGATGTCGTTGAGTTCTGTCCATTGCTTTTGGCTCATGACTATTCCATCGTTGTGCTCTCACCGCATGACCGCGCTAACCTCGTCTTCCAATACCGTCACTATCGTTCTAGATTAATAGAGTTGTCAGTTGATGTCTGATGTTAGATTCTTGTTCTGCCATTGTTGTATTTACTGAATGTCTGAACATTTCCAAAAGAAATATGCAATACGAAACGTGAACAAGTCCGCGAATATCTACACGTCACCAGTTCTACTCCATCGCTTTTCTCTCGCGACTATTCCATTGTGTGCTCTCACCGCATGACTACGTAACATCGTCTTCCAATACCATTAATGTCATTCTAGATGAATAGAGATGTCAGTTGTAGTTTAATGTTTGGTTCTTGGTCAGCTTTTTTTTGTCTGTACTGAACTTCCTTCTAAATATTTCCAAAATAGACATACATATAAATTTTCAAAATATTACATACATGTCCTAGAGTTAACACTAGTAGAAAAAGGGTCAAACGTGAAGCATATTAGTGCCGGTTTGATTTTGGCCCGGTACTAATGGTATCATTAGTGCCGGTTCGAACGGATTTGCATTAATGCCGGTTCGTGTTGAACCTTTAGTACCGGTTCGTGGCACGAACCGGTACTAAAGGGGTGGTGGCAGGCTGGCGTCAGGCCGGGGCCCCAAGATCACCTTTAGTACCGGTTCGTGGCACGAACCGGTACTAAAGGTCTAACCTTTAGTACCGGTTCGTGCCATGAACCGGTACTAAAGGGGTCTGACCTATAGTACCGGTTGGAGACACAAACCGGGACTATAGGGCAATTTTCAAAATTGAAAAAAATCATAAGTAAATCATCCTAATTCAGAAAAATACATATAATATATCAAAATTTGCCGAACGAAAAGATTGATCCGCAGTCCGAACTGCAGGCGCTTAAAGAAAGGGTACTCGGGATAGAAGAACGAGAAGCAAATCGTAGCAAACGAACTGCCGAAGCTTCCCTGAAGCTACCCCTCCATCTCAGCGGAGAAGCAGCGTGGCTTCCACCGAGCTGCTTCAGCCGGAGCTTGTCTTGAAGGCTCCTGCCAGCTATCCCGTGGATGCTATCACGGAGGCTCAAATTTGCCACCTTATGATGCAATGGATGAATATGAAGGTCAAGGCGGCTGTTGGCTCTGTTTTTCCTAATGAACCCGACGCAACTTTTCACTGCCAGCCGATTCCAGAAGGATATGCTAAGGTGATGGTGAATGAAATAACGGAGGGATTTGAGGACCTCCCGCTTGACCACCCTACCGGAGAAGGGGAGACTCGGCTGGGTTCTGCTCTGAAGACTCCATGCATATGGCGGAAAGAGCTCATCAAGCTTCGAAACTGGACGCCTCCGCCTCCTCCTCCTCCTCCGGCGAGTCAGGGCACTCCGCCTCCTCCACCGCCTCCTCCTCCGGCGAGTGACGATCAGGGCCCTCGGCCGGCTCCTTCTTCGGCGCGTGGCGGCACTCCGCCTCCTTCTCCGCCTGCGCCGGCGCGCCTGAGCAGCCAGCCTACTCCTTCTCCGCCTCGTCAGCAAGGGCGGAAGAGACCCGCCGCTGATCCGGCAGCTGCTCCGGCGCGTCGTAGACCTTCTCCTGCGCCTCGTAAGCAAGTCAAGAAGACTGCCGCTCCGTCTGCTCTGCCGGTGTCTAGCAGTACAGCCAGAGGCGGGAGGAAATACAGATTCGGTCCTTCTCTGAAGACTCCAGAGAAGTTACCATACGAGAGGACCCTGGAGGAGAACGCGAGGATCACGCAAACCGAGGTGGATGACTGGTTTCAAGGGTTGAAAGCAAAGAGAAATCCACCTCCGAAGGAGAAGCTAGATTCGGTGAAAGTGAAGCGCACTCTGGCTGCCCTGGCAAAACCACCCAAGTCTCCGCCGAAAGGAAACTATGAGCGCATTATTGCAAAGACATGGGCCGAAGCGTCGCGGTCGGGAAGTACAGTCAGTGATCAAAGGCTGAAAGAACGATGAGTAGCTGGGAAACAAATTGCCCAGCTCGGCGAACAAGCAAAGCAATCGTGCCCCCGATCAAGGTGCCTAGCGTCGATCCGAGGATGGCGCCCGGTTATAACAATCCTGACGATTACCTGCCCGACGATGTAGATTATGATTTCCTGGACGTGCAGATACACAGATACGAGTACGGGAAGCCTCTCGTCAAGATGAAAGATCTCTAACAACGATGATGCGAAGATTGCATGATTGGTACATGAAAACCTGCAGAGAGTCTGGGGGGAGGAATACTTTGTATATGAGAGTTAAACCGGAGCATGACCTCATTGGAATTGAACTGTTGCATGTTCCGTTTGAGGAGTTCTATCAGTTTTTCAATCAATTGGCCCTCGATAAAGCAACGGTCACCTGCTACTGTCTGTAAGTACTACTACTTCTGTCATTAAGTCTCTCTATATAGCTCAGCTCTTTCATTGCATGTATTTATAATTATCCTCACTATATTATGCAGATTGAAGATCGCCAAATTGAAGAAAAGACAAATCGGTGATATTGGGTTCATTAACACAAATATCATAGATGCAGTTCAGGTTAAAGATCATGCCGCAGAAACCGCCTAACCTCGTCTTCCAATACCGTCAGTGTCATTCTAGATGAATAGAGTTGTGAGTTCAAGTTTGATTCTTGGTCACTCTATGTTTTCTGTACTGAACTTCTGAACGTGTCCAAAATAAATATGCATATACACTTTAAAAATTGTACATACCCTAGTGTGAATCACACACACAAGTTCAGTAAATTCGAACTTGTCTGCACATCACATGGTACAGATTGAGAGAGACCACGGGAGAGGCAATGATTTCGATGTGTAATACAAAATGTGAACAGGTCGTCGAATGCCTGGATGTCGTTGAGTTCTGTCCATTGCTTTTGGCTCATGACTATTCCATCGTTGTGCTCTCACCGCATGACCGTGCTAACCTCGTCTTCCAATACCGTCACTATCGTTCTAGATTAATAGAGTTGTCAGTTGATGTCTAATGTTAGATTCTTGTTCTGCCATTGTTGTATTTACTGAATGTCTGAACGTTTCCAAAAGAAATGTGCAATACGAAACGTGAACAAGTCCGCGAATATCTACACGTCACCAATTCTACTCCATCGCTTTTCTCTCGCGACTATTCCATTGTGTGCTCTCACCGCATGACTACGTAACATCGTCTTCCAATACCATTAATGTCGTTCTAGATGAATAGAGATGTCAGTTGTAGTTTAATGTTTGGTTCTTGGTCAGCTTTTTTTTGTCTGTACTGAACTTCCTTCTAAATATTTCCAAAATAGACATACATATAAATTTTCAAAATATTACATACATGTCCTAGAGTTAACACTAGTAGAAAAAGGGTCAAACGTGAAGCACATTAGTGCCGGTTTGATTTTGGCCCGGTACTAATGGTATCATTAGTGCCGGTTCGAACGGATTTGCATTAATGCCGGTTCGTGTTGAACCTTTAGTACCGGTTCGTGGCACGAACCGGTACTAAAGGGGTGGTGGCAGGCTGGCGTCAGGCCGGGGCCCCAAGATCACCTTTAGTACCGGTTCGTGCCATGAACCGGTACTAAATGGGTCTGACCTATAGTACCGGTTGGAGAGACAAACCGGGACTATAGGGCAATTTTCAAACTTGAAAAAATCATAAGTAAATCATCCTAATTCAGAAAAATACATATAATATATCAAAATTTATAGAACGAAAAGATTGATCCGCAGTCCGAACAGCAGGCGCTTAAAGAAAGGGTACTCGGGATAGAAGAACGAGAAGCAAATCGTAGCAAACGAACTGCCGAAGCTTCCCCTGAAGCTACCTCTCCATCTCAGCAGAGAAGCAGCGTGGCTTCCACCGAGCTGCTTCAGCCGGAGCTTGTCTTGACGGCTCCTGCCAGCTATCCCGTGGATGCTATCACGGAGGCTCAAATTTGCCACCTTATGATGCAATGGATGAATATGAAGGTCAAGGCGGCTGTTGGCTCTGTTTTTCCTAATGAACCCGACGCAACTTTTCACTGCCAGCCGATTCCAGAAGGATATGCTAAGGTGATGGTGGATGAAATAACGGAGGGATTTGAGGACCTCCCGCTTGACCACCCTACCGGAGAAGGGGAGACTCGGCTGGGTTCTGCTCTGAAGACTCCATGCATATGGCGGAAAGAGCTCATCAAGCTTCCAAACTGGACGCCTCCGCCTCCTCCTCCTCCGGCGAGTCAGGGCACTCCGCCTCCTCCACTGCCTCCTCCTCCGGCGAGTGACGATCAGGGCCCTCGGTCGGCTCCTTCTTCGGCGCGTGGCGGCACCCCGCCTCCTTCTCCGCCTGCGCCGGCGCGCCTGAGCAGCCAGCCTACTCCTTCTCCGCCTCGTCAGCAAGGGCGGAAGAGACCCGCCGCCGCTCCGGCAGCTGTTCCGGTGTGTCGTAGTCCTTCTCCTGCGCCTCGTAAGCAAGTCAAGAAGACTGCCGCTCCGTCTGCTCTGCCGGTGTCTAGCAGTACAGCCAGAGGCGGGAGGAAATACAGATTCGGTCCTTCTCTGAAGACTCCAGAGAAGTTACCATACGAGAGGACCCTGGAGGAGAACGCGAGGATCACGCAAACCGAGGTGGATGACTGGTTTCAAGGGTTGAAAGCAAAGAGAAATCCACCTCCGAAGGAGAAGCTAGATTCGGTGAAAGTGAAGCGCACTCTGGCTGCCCTGGCAAAACCACCCAAGTCTCCGCCGAAAGGAAACTATGAGCGCATTATTGCAAAGACATGGGCCGAAGCGTCGCGGTCGGGAAGTACAGTCAGTGATCAAAGGCTGAAAGAACGATGAGTAGCTGGGAAACAAATTGCCCAGCTCGGCGAACAAGCAAAGCAATCGTGCCCCCGATCAAGGTGCCTAGCGTCGATCCGAGGATGGCGCCCGGTTATAACAATCCTGACGATTACCTGCCCGACGATGTAGATTATGATTTCCTGGACGTGCAGATACACAGATACGAGTACGGGAAGCCTCTCGTCAAGATGAAAGATCTCTAACAACGATGATGCGAAGATTGCATGATTGGTACATGAAAACCTGCAGAGAGTCTGGGGGGAGGAATACTTTGTATATGAGAGTTAAACCGGAGCATGACCTCATTGGAATTGAACTGTTGCATGTTCCGTTTGAGGAGTTCTATCAGTTTTTCAATCAATTGGCCCTCGATAAAGCAACGGTCACCTGCTACTGTCTGTAAGTACTACTACTTCTGTCATTAAGTCTCTCTATATAGCTCAGCTCTTTCATTGCATGTATTTATAATTATCCTCACTATATTATGCAGATTGAAGATCGCCAAATTGAAGAAAAGACAAATCGGTGATATTGGGTTCATTAACACAAATATCATAGATGCAGTTCAGGTTAAAGATCATGCCGCAGAAACCGCCTAACCTCGTCTTCCAATACCGTCAGTGTCATTCTAGATGAATAGAGTTGTGAGTTCAAGTTTGATTCTTGGTCACTCTATGTTTTCTGTACTGAACTTCTGAACGTGTCCAAAATAAATATGCATATACACTTTAAAAATTGTACATACCCTAGTGTGAATCACACACACAAGTTCAGTAAATTCGAACTTGTCTGCACATCACATGGTACAGATTGAGAGAGACCACGGGAGAGGCAATGATTTCGATGTGTAATACAAAATGTGAACAGGTCGTCGAATGCCTGGATGTCGTTGAGTTCTGTCCATTGCTTTTGGCTCATGACTATTCCATCGTTGTGCTCTCACCGCATGACCGTGCTAACCTCGTCTTCCAATACCGTCACTATCGTTCTAGATTAATAGAGTTGTCAGTTGATGTCTAATGTTAGATTCTTGTTCTGCCATTGTTGTATTTACTGAATGTCTGAACGTTTCCAAAAGAAATGTGCAATACGAAACGTGAACAAGTCCGCGAATATCTACACGTCACCAATTCTACTCCATCGCTTTTCTCTCGCGACTATTCCATTGTGTGCTCTCACCGCATGACTACGTAACATCGTCTTCCAATACCATTAATGTCGTTCTAGATGAATAGAGATGTCAGTTGTAGTTTAATGTTTGGTTCTTGGTCAGCTTTTTTTTGTCTGTACTGAACTTCCTTCTAAATATTTCCAAAATAGACATACATATAAATTTTCAAAATATTACATACATGTCCTAGAGTTAACACTAGTAGAAAAAGGGTCAAACGTGAAGCACATTAGTGCCGGTTTGATTTTGGCCCGGTACTAATGGTATCATTAGTGCCGGTTCGAACGGATTTGCATTAATGCCGGTTCGTGTTGAACCTTTAGTACCGGTTCGTGGCACGAACCGGTACTAAAGGGGTGGTGGCAGGCTGGCGTCAGGCCGGGGCCCCAAGATCACCTTTAGTACCGGTTCGTGCCATGAACCGGTACTAAATGGGTCTGACCTATAGTACCGGTTGGAGAGACAAACCGGGACTATAGGGCAATTTTCAAACTTGAAAAAATCATAAGTAAATCATCCTAATTCAGAAAAATACATATAATATATCAAAATTTATAGAACGAAAAGATTGATCCGCAGTCCGAACAGCAGGCGCTTAAAGAAAGGGTACTCGGGATAGAAGAACGAGAAGCAAATCGTAGCAAACGAACTGCCGAAGCTTCCCCTGAAGCTACCTCTCCATCTCAGCAGAGAAGCAGCGTGGCTTCCACCGAGCTGCTTCAGCCGGAGCTTGTCTTGACGGCTCCTGCCAGCTATCCCGTGGATGCTATCACGGAGGCTCAAATTTGCCACCTTATGATGCAATGGATGAATATGAAGGTCAAGGCGGCTGTTGGCTCTGTTTTTCCTAATGAACCCGACGCAACTTTTCACTGCCAGCCGATTCCAGAAGGATATGCTAAGGTGATGGTGGATGAAATAACGGAGGGATTTGAGGACCTCCCGCTTGACCACCCTACCGGAGAAGGGGAGACTCGGCTGGGTTCTGCTCTGAAGACTCCATGCATATGGCGGAAAGAGCTCATCAAGCTTCCAAACTGGACGCCTCCGCCTCCTCCTCCTCCGGCGAGTCAGGGCACTCCGCCTCCTCCACTGCCTCCTCCTCCGGCGAGTGACGATCAGGGCCCTCGGTCGGCTCCTTCTTCGGCGCGTGGCGGCACCCCGCCTCCTTCTCCGCCTGCGCCGGCGCGCCTGAGCAGCCAGCCTACTCCTTCTCCGCCTCGTCAGCAAGGGCGGAAGAGACCCGCCGCCGCTCCGGCAGCTGTTCCGGTGTGTCGTAGTCCTTCTCCTGCGCCTCGTAAGCAAGTCAAGAAGACTGCCGCTCCGTCTGCTCTGCCGGCGTCTAGCAGTACAGCCAGAGGCGGGAGGAAATACAGATTCGGTCCTTCTCTGAAGACTCCAGAGAAGTTACCATACGAGAGGACCCTGGAGGAGAACGCGAGGATCACGCAAACCGAGGTGGATGACTGGTTTCAAGGGTTGAAAGCAAACAGAAATCCACCTCCGAAGGAGAAGCTAGATTCGGTGAAAGTGAAGCGCACTCTGGCTGCCCTGGCAAAACCACCCAAGTCTCCGCCGAAAGGCAACTATGAGCGCATTATTGCAAAGACATGGGCCGAAGCGTCGCGGTCGGGAAGTACAATCAGTGATCAAAGGCTGAAAGAACAATGAGTAGCTAGGAAACAAATTGCCCAGCTCGGCGAACAAGCAAAGCAATCGTGCCCCCGATCAAGGTGCCTAGCATCGATCCGAGGATGGCGCCCGGTTATAACAATCCTGACGATTACCTGCCCGACGATGTAGATTATGATTTCCTGGACGTGCAGATACACAGATACGAGTACGGGAAGCCTCTCGTCAAGATGAAAGATCTCTAACAACGATGATGCGAAGATTGCATGATTGGTACATGAAAACCTGCAGAGAGTCTGGGGGGAGGAATACTTTGTATATGAGAGTTAAACCGGAGCATGACCTCATTGGAATTGAACTGTTGCATGTTCCGTTTGAGGAGTTCTATCAGTTTTTCAATCAATTGGCCCTCGATAAAGCAACGGTCACCTGCTACTGTCTGTAAGTACTACTACTTCTGTCATTAAGTCTCTCTATATAGCTCAGCTCTTTCATTGCATGTATTTATAATTATCCTCACTATATTATGCAGATTGAAGATCGCCAAATTGAAGAAAAGACAAATCGGTGATATTGGGTTCATTAACACAAATATCATAGATGCAGTTCAGGTTAAAGATCATGCCGCAGAAACCGCCTAACCTCGTCTTCCAATACCGTCAGTGTCATTCTAGATGAATAGAGTTGTGAGTTCAAGTTTGATTCTTGGTCACTCTATGTTTTCTATACTGAACTTCTGAACATGTCCAAAATAAATATGCATATACACTTTAAAAATTGTACATACCCTAGTGTGAATCACACACACAAGTTCAGTAAATTCGAACTTGTCTGCACATCACATGGTACAGATTGAGAGAGACCACGGGAGAGGCAATGATTTCGATGTGTAATACAAACTGTGAACAGGTCGTCGAATGCCTGGATGTCGTTGAGTTCTGTCCATTGCTTTTGGCTCATGACTATTCCATCGTTGTGCTCTCACCGCATGACCGCGCTAACCTCGTCTTCCAATACCGTCACTATCGTTCTAGATTAATAGAGTTGTCAGTTGATGTCTGATGTTAGATTCTTGTTCTGCCATTGTTGTATTTACTGAATGTCTGAACGTTTCCAAAAGAAATATGCAATACGAAACGTGAACAAGTCCGCGAATATCTACACGTCACCAGTTCTACTCCATCGCTTTTTTCTCGTGACTATTCCATTGTGTGCTCTCACCGCATGACTATGTAACATCGTCTTCCAATACCATTAATGTCGTTCTAGATGAATAGAGATGTCAGTTGTAGTTTAATGTTTGGTTCTTGGTCAGCTTTTTTTTGTCTGTACTGAACTTCCTTCTAAATATTTCCAAAATAGACATACATATAAATTTTCAAAATATTACATACATGTCCTAGAGTTAACACTAGTAGAAAAAGGGTTAAACGTGAAGCACATTAGTGCCGGTTTGATTTTGGCCCGGTACTAATGGTATCATTAGTGCCGGTTCGAACGGATTTGCATTAATGCCGGTTCGTGTTGAACCTTTAGTACCGGTTCGTGGCACGAACCGGTACTAAAGGGGTGGTGGCAGGCTGGCGTCAGGCCGGGGCCCCAAGATCACCTTTAGTACCGGTTCGTGGCACGAACCGGTACTAAAGGTCTAACCTTTAGTACCGGTTCGTGCCATGAACCGGTACTAAAGGGGTCTGACCTATAGTACCGGTTGGAGACACAAACCGGGACTATAGGGCAATTTTCAAACTTGAAAAAATCATAAGTAAATCATCCTAATTCAAAAAAAATACATATAATATATCAAAATTTGCAGAACGAAAAGATTGATCCGCAGTCCGAACTGCAGGCGCTTAAAGAAAGGGTACTCGGGATAGAAGAACGAGAAGCAAATCGTAGCAAACGAACTGCCGAAGCTTCCCTAAAGCTACCCCTCCATCTCAGCGGAGAAGCAGCGTGGCTTCCACCGAGCTGCTTCAGCCGGAGCTTGTCTTGACGGCTCCTGCCAGCTATCCCGTGGATGCTATCACGGAGGCTCAAATTTGCCACCTTATGACGCAATGGATGAATATGAAGGTCAAGGCGGCTGTTGGCTCTGTTTTTTCTAATGAACCCGACGCAACTTTTCACTGCCAGCCGATTCCAGAAGGATATGCTAAGGTGATGGTGGATGAAATAACGGAGGGATTTGAGGACCTCCCGCTTGACCACCCTACCGGAGAAGGGGAGACTCGGCTGGGTTCTGCTCTGAAGATTCCATGCATATGGCGGAAAGAGCTCATCAAGCTTCCAAACTAGACGCCTCCGCCTCCTCCTCCTCCTCCGGCGAGTCAGGGCACTCCGCCTCCTCCACCGCCTCCTCCCCCGGCGAGTGACGATCAGGGCCCTCGGCCGACTCCTTCTTCGGCGCGTGGCGGCACTCCGCCTCCTTCTCCGCCTGCGCCGGCGCGCCTGAGCAGCCAGCCTACTCCTTCTCCGCCTCGTCAGCAAGGGCGGAAGAGACCCGCCGCCGCTCCGGCAGCTGCTCCGGCGCGTCGTAGTCCTTCTCCTGCGCCTCGTAAGCAAGTCAAGAAGACTGCCGCTCCGTCTGCTCTGCCGGCGTCTAGCAGTACAGCCAGAGGCAGGAGGAAATACAGATTCGGTCCTTCTCTGAAGACTCCAGAGAAGTTACCATACGAGAGGACCCTGGAGGAGAACGCGAGGATCACGCAAACCGAGGTGGATGACTGGTTTCAAGGGTTGAAAGCAAAGAGAAATCCACCTCCGAAGGAGAAGCTAGATTCGGTGAAAGTGAAGCGCACTCTGGCTGCCCTGGCAAAACCACCCAAGTCTCCGCCGAAAGGCAACTATGAGCGCATTATTGCAAAGACATGGGCCGAAGCGTCGCGGTCGGGAAGTACAGTCAGTGATCAAAGGCTGAAAGAACGAGGAGTAGCTGGGAAACAAATTGCCCAGCTCGGCGAACAAGCAAAGCAATCGTGCCCCCGATCAAGGTGCCTAGCGTCGATCCGAGGATGGCGCCTGGTTATAACAATCCTGACGATTACCTGCCCGACGATGTAGATTATGATTTCCTGGACGTGCAGATACACAGATATGAGTACGGGAAGCCTCTCGTCAAGATGAATGATCTCTAACAACGATGATGCGAAGATTGCATGATTGGTACATGAAAACCTGCAGAGAGTCTGGGGGGAGGAATACTTTGTATATGAGAGTTAAACCGGAGCATGACCTCATTGGAATTGAACTGTTGCATGTTCCGTTTGAAGAGTTCTATCAATTTTTCAATCAATTGGCCCTCGATAAAGCAACGGTCACCTGCTACTGTCTGTAAGTACTACTACTTCTGTCATTAAGTCTCACTATATAGCTCAGCTCTTTCATTGCATGTATTTATAATTATCCTCACTATATTATGCAGATTGAAGATCGCCAAATTGAAGAAAAGACAAATCGGTGATATTCGGTTCATTAACACAAATATCATAGATGCAGTTCAGGTTAAAGATCATGCCGCAGAAACCGCCTAACCTCGTCTTCCAATACCGTCAGTGTCATTCTAGATGAATAGAGTTGTGAGTTCAAGTTTGATTCTTGGTCACTCTATGTTTTCTGTACTGAACTTCTGAACGTGTCCAAAATAAATATGCAATACACTTTAAAATTGTACATACCCTAGTGTGAATCACACACACAAGTTCAGTAAATTCGAACTTGTCTGCACATCACATGGTACAGATTGAGAGAGACCACGGGAGAGGCAATGATTTCGATGTGTAATACAAACTGTGAACAGGTCATCAAATGCCTGGATGTCGTTGAGTTCTGTCCATTGCTTTTGGCTCATGACTATTCCATCGTTGTGCTCTCACCGCATGACCGCGCTAACCTCGTCTTCCAATACCGTCAATATCGTTCTAGATTAATAGAGTTGTCAGTTGATGTCTGATGTTAGATTCTTGTTCTGCCATTGTTGTATTTACTGAATGTCTGAACGTTTCCAAAAGAAATATGCAATACGAAACGTGAACAAGTCCGCGAATATCTACACGTCACCAGTTCTACTACATCGCTTTTCTCTCGCGACTATTCCATTGTGTGCTCTCACCGCATGACTACGTAACATCGTCTTCCAATACCATTAATGTCGTTCTAGATGAATAGAGATGTCAGTTGTAGTTTAATGTTTGGTTCTTGGTCAACTTTTTTTTGTCTGTACTGAACTTCCTTCTAAATATTTCCAAAATAGACATACATATAAATTTTCAAAATATTACATACATGTCCTAGAGTTAACACTAGTAGAAAAAGGGTCAAACGTGAAGCACATTAGTGCCGGTTTGATTTTGGCCCGGTACTAATGGTATCATTAGTGCCGGTTCGAACGGATTTGCATTAATGCCGGTTCGTGTTGAACCTTTAGTACCGGTTTGTGGCACGAGCCGGTACTAAAGGGGTGGTGGCAGGCTGGCGTCAGGCCGGGGCCCCAAGATCACCTTTAGTACCGGTTCGTGGCACGAACCGGTACTAAAGGTCTAACCTTTAGTACCGGTTCGTGCCATGAACCGGTACTAAAGGGGTCTGACCTATAGTACCGGTTGGAGACACAAACTGGGACTATAGGGCAATTTTCAAACTTGAAAAATTCATAAGTAAATCATCCTAATTCAGAAAAATACATATAATATATCAAAATTTGCAGAACGAAAAGATTGATCCGCAGTCCGAACTGCAGGCGCTTAAAGAAAGGGTACTCGGGATAGAAGAACGAGAAGCAAATCGTAGCAAACGAACTGCCGAAGCTTCCCCTGAAGCTACCCCTCCATCTCAGCGGAGAAGCAGCGTGGCTTCCACCGAGCTTCTTCAGCCGGAGCTTGTCTTGACGGCTCCTGCCAGCTATCCCGTGGATGCTATCACGGAGGCTCAAATTTGCCACCTTATGACGCAATGGATGAATATGAAGGTCAAGGCGGCTGTTGGCTCTGTTTTTCCTAATGAACCCGACGCAACTTTTCATTGCCAGCCGATTCCAGAAGGATATGCTAAGGTGATGGTGGATGAAATAACAGAGGGATTTGAGGACCTCCCGCTTGACCACCCTACCGGAGAAGGGGAGACTCGGCTGGGTTCTGCTCTGAAGACTCCATGCATATGGCAGAAAGAGCTCATCAAGCTTCCAAACTGGCGCCTCCGCCTCCTCCTCCTCCTCCGGCGAGTCAGGGCACTCCGCCTCCTCCACCGCCTCCTCCTCCGGCGAGTGACGATCAGGGCCCTCGGCCGGCTCCTTCTTCGGCGCGTGGCGGCACTCCGCCTCCTTCTCCGCCTGCGCCGGCGCGCCTGAGCAGCCAGCGTACTCCTTCTCCGCCTCGTCACCAAGGGCGGAAGAGACCCGCCGCCGCTCCGGCAGCTGCTCCGGCGCGTCGTAGTCCTTCTCCTGCGCCCCGTAAGCAAGTCAAGAAGACTGCCGCTCCGTCTACTCTGCCGGCGTCTAGCAGTACAGCCAGAGGCGGGAGGAAATACAGATTCGGTCCTTCTCTGAAGACTCCAGAGAAGTTACCATACGAGAGGACCCTGGAGGAGAACGCGAGGATCACGCAAACTAAGGTGGATGACTAGTTTCAAGGGTTGAAAGCAAAGAGAAATCCACCTCCGAAGGAGAAGCTAGATTCGGTGAAAGTGAAGCGCACTCTGGCTGCCCTGGCAAAACCACCCAAGTCTCCGCCGAAAGGCAACTATGAGCGCATTATTGCAAAGACATGGGCCGAAGCGTCGCGGTCGGGAAGTACAGTCAGTGATCAAAGGCTGAAAGAACGATGAGTAGCTGGGAAACAAATTGCAAAGGGAAAATAGAGTTTTTGGGCGTTTTAGACGTTTTTTAGACGTTTTTAGCGTTTAGTGCTAGGGTTTAGATTTCAGAGTTTAGGGTTAGGTTTTATGGTTTAAACCCTTAGTTCTTACTGTTTAGCATAGAGATTCTGACGTTTTAAGTCCCGAGTTTAGGGTTTAGGACAATTTTTGAAATGACAAAATTGTAAAAGGAAAAAAAGATATGCTCTAATTTATGTTTTTTTTGAATTTTGGTTAAATCTTGTCAAACCGGTCAAACAACTGATTCAAGAAATATAGAGTGTTACTAAATTATTACGCAATAATATTAGTGTTACTAAATAAGTATCTCAGTTTTTTTGAATTTTGGTCAAATCTGGTCAAACCGTGGTCAAACTATGGTCAAACTACTTATTCAAGAAATATTAGTGTTACTACATAGTTATTCAAGAATATTAGTGTTACTAAATAATTATTTCAATTTTTTGAATTTTGGTCAAATCTGGTCAAACTATGGTCAAACTGTGGTCAAACTATGGTCAAACTTATTCAAGAAATATTAGCGTTACGAAATAATTACTGTTTTTTTAGAATAATAGTTTCAAACTCAAACGGTGAAATGTGTGACTTCATGCTCAAGCTAAACTCCTGAGGGTTAATAGGATTGACATCTTACTATTGTTAGGAAAACAACAAGTGCAGACTCGGAAACGAAGGAGAATAGAACCTGAAAGTTAAGCGTGCTCGGGCTGGAGTAGTGAGAGGGATGGGTGACTGGTCGGGAAGTTAGATGATTTGGAATGAGTGATCCACACTTGAGCAGTTAAGAGAAGTGATTAGAGACTAAATCATCAAATAATTCAGAAAAATTAAAAATAAAAAAAAATCAATTTTTCTTTTAAAATTTTGGAAAAAAAATCAAAACCTTTAGTACCGGTTGGTAATGCCAACCGGTACTAAAGGTCCCCCATACCAGGGCGCGAGCTCACGCCACGTGGTGGCACTTTAGCGCCGGTTCGTGCCGAACCGGTACTAAAGGGGGGGGGGCTTTAGTGCCGAAACTTTAGTGCCGGTTCCATAACCGGCACTAAAGTCCCTTACAAACCGGTTTTAAAGCTCCGTTTTCTACTAGTGTCACATCATTAGGAGAATGATGTGATGGACAAGACCCAAACCTAAGCATAGCATAAAGATCATGTAGTTCGTTCGCTAGAGCTTTTGCAATGTCAAGTATCATTTCCTTACACCATGAGGTTATGCAACTCCCGGATACCGTAGGAGTGCTTTGGGTGTGCCAAACGTCACAACGTAACTGGGTGGCTATAAAGGTACACTACGGGTATCTCCAAAAGTGTCTGTTGGGTTGGCACGAATCGAGACTGGGATTTGTCACTCCGTATGACGGAGAGGTATCTCTTGAGCCCACTCGGTAATGCATCATCATAATGAGCTCAATGTGACCAAGGGGGTTGTTCACGGGATCATGCATTACGGTACGAGTAAAGTGACTTGCCGGTAACGAGATTGAACAAGGTATTGGGATACCGACGATCGAGTGTCGGGCAAGTAACGTACCGATTGACAAAGGGAATTGAATACGGGATTGATTAAGTCCTCGACATCGTGGTTCATCCGATGAGATCATCGAGGAGCATGTGGGAGCCAACATGGGTATCCAGATCCCGCTGTTGGTTATTGACCGGAGAGGCGTCTCGGTCATGTCTGCATGTCTCCCGAACCCGTAGGGTCTACACACTTAAGGTTCGGTGACGCTAGGGTTGTAGAGATATTAGTATGCAGTAACCCGAAAGTTTTTCGGAGTCCCGGATGAGATCCCGGACGTCACGAGGAGTTCTGGAATGGTCCCGGGGTAAAGATTTATATATAGGAAGTCCAGTTTCGGCCATCGGGAAAGTTTCTTGGTCACCGGTATTGTATCGGGGCCACCGAAAGGGTCCCGGGGGTCCACCGGATGGGGCCACCTATCCCGCAGGGCCCCATGGGCTGAAGTGGCATGGGAACCAACCCCTGGTGGGCTGGTGCGCCCCACCCAAGGGCCCAAGGCGCCTAGGGTTGGAAACCCTTGGGGGCCGTTGCCCCCCGAGGGGGCATGCGCCCCCCTGGTTGGAAACCCTAAGGGGGGTCGTTGCCCCCAGGGGCCGCCGCCCCCCTGTAGATGGGATCTCCAAGGGGGCATGCGCCCCCCTAGCCCCTATATATAGTGATGGGGAGGAAGGGCAGTCGCACCCTAGCCCCTGGCGCCTCCCTCTCCCTCCCGTAACACCTCTCCCGCTCGTTGGTGCTTGGCGAAGCCCTGCCGAGACTCTGCTGCATCCACCACCACGCCGTCGTGCTGCTGGAGCTTCATCAACCTCTCCTTCCCCCTTGCTGGATAAAGAAGGAGGAGACTTCATCCGCTCCGTACGTGTGTTGAACGCGGAGGTGCCGTCCGTTCGGCGCTTGGTCATCGGTGATTTGGATCACAACGAGTACGACTCCATCATCCACGTTCTAGTGAACGCTTCCGCTCGCGATCTACAAAGGTATGTAGATGCAATCTGAATACTCGTTGCTAGATGAACTCATAGATGGATCTTGGTGAAACCGTAGGAAAATTTTTGTTTTCTGCAACGTTCCCCAACAGTGGCATCATGAGCTAGGTCTATTCGTAGTTTCTATGCATGAGTAGAACACAAAGTAGTTGTGGGCGTTGATATTGTCAATTATCTTGCCGTTACTAGTCTTATCTTGATTCGGCGGTATTGTGGGATGAAGCGGCCCGGACCAACCTTACACGTACGCTTACGTGAGACCGGTTCCACCGACTGACATGCACTAGTTGCATAAGGTGGCTGGCGGGTGTCTGTCTCTCCCACTTTAGTCGGATCGGATTCGACGAACAGGGTCCTTATGAAGGGTAAATAGAAATTGGCAATTCACGTTGTGGTTTTGGCGTAGGTAAGAAAACTTTCTTGCTAGAACCCTATTTCAGCCACGTAAAACTTGCAACAACAATTAGAGGACGTCTAACTTGTTTTTGCAGCAAGTGCTTTGTGATATGATATGGCCAAAGTTGTGATGAATGATATATATGTGATGTATGAGATCATGTTCATGTAATAGGAATCACGACTTGCATGTTGATGAGTATGACAACCGGCAGGAGCCATAGGAGTTGTCATTATTCTTTTATGACATGCGTGTCAATGGAAACGCCATGTAAATTACTTTACTTTATTGCTAAACGTGTTAGCCATAGTAGTAGAAGTAATAGTTGGCGAGCAACTTCATGGAGACACGATGATGGAGATCATGATGATGGAGATCATGGTGTCATGCCGGTGACAAGATGATCATGGAGCCCCAAGATGGAGATCAAAGGAGCTATATGATATTGGCCATATCATGTCACTATTATTATTTGATTGCATGTGATGTTTATCATGTTTTGCATCTTGTTTACTTAGAACGTCGTAATCATACTTTACTAGATATGGTGCGATCTATGATGTCTCTTACTGATTTACCGCTATCATTTTGGGGTTATGCTTTAAAGACGGCCGCATTCACGTTAAATAGGGCACCATCAAAATCCGTTGAGACGACGCCTTTTGAACTATGGTTTCGCAAGAAACCAAAGTTGTCGTATCTTAAAGTTTGGGGCTGCGATGCTTATGTGAAAAAGCTTCAACCTGATAAGCTCGAACCCAAATCGGAGAAATGTGTCTTCATAGGATACCCAAAGGAGACTATTGTGTACACCTTCTATCACAGATCCGAAGGCAAGACATTCATTGCTAAGAATGGATCCTTTCTAGAGAAGGAGTTTCTCTCGAAAGAAGTGAGTGGGAGGAAAGTAGAACTTGACGAGGTAATTGTACCTGCTCCCTTGCTGGAAAGGAGTACATCGCAGAAAACTGTTTCTGCGACACCTACACCAATAAGTGAGGAAGTTCATGATAATGATCATGAAACTTCAGAACAAGATGCTACTGAACCGCGTAGATCAACCAGAGTGAGATCCGCGCCATAATGGTACGGTAATCCAGTTCTGGAAGTCATGCTACTGGATCATGATGAACCTACGAACTATGAAGAAGCGATGGTGAGCCCAGATTCCGCAAAGTGGCTTGAAGCCATGAAATCTGAGGTGGGATCCATGTATGAGAACAAAGTAAGGACTTTGGTTGACTTGCCCGATGATCGGCAAGCAATAGAGAATAAATGGATCTTCAAGAAGAAGACTGACGCTGACGGTAATATTACTGTCTACAAAGCTCTACTTGTCGCAAAGGGTTTTCGACAAGTTCAAGGGGTTGACTACGATGAGACCTTCTCACCCGTAGCGATGCTTAAGTCTGTCCGAATCATGTTAGCAATTGCCGCATTTTATGATTATGAAATTTGCCAGATGGATGTCAAAACTGCATTCCTGAATGGATTTCTGGAAGAAGAGTTGTATATGATGCAACCGGAAGGTTTTGTCGATCCAAAGGGAGCTAACAAAGTATGCAAGCTCCAGCGATCCATTTATGGACTGGTGCAAGCCTCTCGGAGTTGGAATAAACGCTTTGATAGTGTGATCAAAGCATTTGGTTTATACAGACTTTCGGAGAAGCCTGTATTTACAAGAAAGTGAGTGGGAGCTCTGTAGCATTTCTGATATTATATGTGGATGACATATTACTGATTGGAAATGACATAGAATTTCTGGATAGCATAAAGGGATACTTGAATAAGAGTTTTTCAATGAAAGACCTCGGTGAAGCTGCTTACATATTAGGCATAAAGATCTATAGAGATAGATCAAGACGGTTAATTGGACTTTCACAAAGCACATACCTTGACAAGATTTTGAATAAGTTCAAAATGGATCAAGCAAAGAAAGGGTTCTTGCCTGTGTTACAAGGTGTGAAGTTGAGTCAGACTCAATGCCCGACCACTGCAGAAGATAGAGAGAAAATGAAAGATGTTCCCTATGCTTCAGCCATAGGCTCTATCATGTATGCAATGCTATGTACCAGGCCTGATTTGTGCCTTGCTATAAGTTTAGCAGGGAGGTACCAAAGTAATCCAGGAATGGATCACTGGACAGCGGTCAAGAACATCCTGAAATACCTGAAAAGGACTAAGGATATGTTTCTCGTATATGGAGGTGACAAAGAGCTCACCATAAGTGGTTACGTTGATGCAAGCTTTGACACTGATTCGGACGATTCTAAATCGCAAACCGGATACGTGTTTATATTAAACGGTGGAGCTGTCAGTTGGTGCAGTTCTAAACAAAGCGTTGTAGCAGGATCTACATGTGAAGCGGAGTACATAGCTGCTTCAGAAGCAGCGAATGAAGGAGTCTGTATGAAGGAGTTCATATCCGATCTAGGTGTCATACCTAGTGCATCGGGTCCAATGAAAATCTTTTGTGATAATACTGGTGCAATTGCCTTGGCAAAGGAATCTAGATTTCACAAAAGGACCAAACACATCAAGAGACGCTTCAATTCCATCCGGGATCTAGTCCAGGTGGGAGACATAGAGATTTGCAAGATACATACGGATCTGAATGTTGCAGACCCGTTGACTAAGCCTCTTCCACGAGAAAAACATGATCAGCACCAAGACTCCATTGGTGTTAGGATCATTACAGTGTAATCTAGATTATTGACTCTAGTGCAAGTGGGAGACTGAAGGAAATATGCCCTAGAGGCAATAATAAAGTTATTATTTATTTCCTTATATCATGATAAATGTTTATTATTCATGCTAGAATTGTATTAACCGGAAACATAATACATGTGTGAATACATAGACAAACAGAGTGTCACTAGTATGCCTCTACTTGACTAGCTCGTTAATCAAAGATGGTTATGTTTCCTAACCATGAACAAAGAGTTGTTATTTGATTAACGAGGTCACATCATTAGTTGAATGATCTGATTGACATGACCCATTCCATTAGCTTAGCACCCGATCGTTTAGTATGTTGCTATTGCTTTCTTCATGACTTATACATGTTCCTATGACTATGAGATTATGCAACTCCCGTTTGCCGGAGGAACACTTTGGGTGCTACCAAACGTCACAGCGTAAATGGGCGATTATAAAGGAGCATTACAGGTGTCTCCAAAGGTAGATGTTGGGTTGGCGTATTTCGAGATTAGGATTTGTCACTCCGATTGTCGGAGAGGTATCTCTGGGCCCTCTCGGTAATGCACATCACATAAGCCTTGCAAGCATTGCAACTAATGAGTTAGTTGTGGGATGATGTATTACGGAACGAGTAAAGAGACTTGCCAGTAACGAGATTGAACTAGGTATTGGATACCAACGATCGAATCTCGGGCAAGTAACATACCGATGACAAAGGGAACAACGTATGTTGTTATGCGGTCTGACCGATAAAGATCTTCGTAGAATATGTAGGATCCAATATGGGCATCCAGGTCCCGCTATTGGTTATTGACCGGAGATATGTCTCAGTCATGTCTACATTGTTCTCGAACCGTAGGGTCCGCACGCTTAACGTTACGATGACCGTTATTATGAGTTTATGCATTTTGATGTACCGAAGGTTGTTCAGAGTCCCGGATATGATCACGGACATGACGAGGAGTCTCGAAATGGTCGAGACATAAAGATTGATATATTGGAAGCCTATGTTTGGATATCGGAAGTGTTCCGGGTGAAATCAGGATTTTACCGGATTATCGGGAGATTACCGGAACCCCCCGGGAACCATATGGGCCTTATTGGGCCTTAGTGGAAAGGTGAAAGGGGCTGCCCATGATGGGCTGCGCGCCTCCCCCCTTACCCTAGTCCTATTAGGACTAGGAGAGGTGGCCGGCCCCCCTCCCACTCTTTCCCCCTTGGGAGTCCTAGTCCAACTAGGATTGGGGGAGGAGTCCTACTCCCGGTAGGATTAGGACTCCTCTTGCGCCTCCATAGGGCTGGCCGCACCCCTCCCCATTGGCTCCTTTATATACTGAGGCAAGGGGCACCTCTAGACACACAATTGATCATTGAGATCGTTCCTTAGCCGTGTGCGGTGCCCCCTGCCACCATATTCCACCTCGATCATATCGTTGTAGTGCTTAGGCGAAGCCCTGCGTCGGTAGAATATCAAGATCGTCACCACGCCGTCGTGCTGACGGAACTCCTCCCCGAAGCTTTGCTGGATCGGAGCCCGGGGATCGTCATCGAGCTGTACGTGTGCTAAGAACTCAGAGGTGCCGGAGTAACGGTGCTTGGATCGGTCGGATCGGGAATACATACGACTACTTCCACTACGTTGTGTGATCACTTCCGCAGTCGGTCTGCGTGGGTACGTAGACAACACTCTCCCCTCTCGTTGCTATGCATCACCATGATCTTGCGTGTGCGTAGGAATTTTTTTTGAAATTACTATGTTCCCCAACAGCAATACACTTAGGTTGACTTGACGAGCCTAGCATGTACAGACATGGCCTCGGAACACGGAGGACCGAAAGGTCGAGCATGAGTCGTATAGAAGATACGATCAACATGGAGATGTTCACCGATGATGACTAGTCCGTCTCACGTGATGATCGGACATAGCCTAATCGAGTCGGATCATGTTTCACTTAGATGACTAGAGGGATGTCTAATCTGAGTGGGAGTTCATTAATAATTTGATTAGATGAACTTAATTATCATGAACTTAGTCTAAAATATTTACAATGTGTCGTGTAGATCAAATGGCCCACGCTAATGTTGCCCTCAACTTCAACGCGTTCCTAGAGAAAACCAAGCTGAAAGATGATGGCAGCAACTATACGGACTGGGTCCGGAATCTGAGGATCATCCTCATAGCTGCCAAGAAAGATTATGTCCTAGAAGCACCACTAGGTGAAGCACCATTCCCAGCAAACCAAGACATTATGAACGCCTATCAGTCGCGTGCTGATGATTACTCCCTCGTTCAGTGCGGCATGCTTTATAGCTTAGAACCGGGGCTCCAAAAGCGTTTTGAGCAACACGGAGCATATGAGATGTTCGAGGAGCTGAAAATGGTTTTCCAAGGTCATGCCCGGGTCGAGAGATATGAAGTCTCCGACAAGTTCTTTAGTTGTAAGATGGAGGAAAATAGCTCTGTCAGTGAACACATACTCAAGATGTCTGGGTTGCACAACTGCTTGACTCAGGTGGGAGTTAATCTCCCGGATGACGCGGCCATTGACAGAATCCTTCAGCCGCTTCCACCAAGCTACAAGAGCTTTGTGATGAACTTCAATATGCAGGGGATGGAAAAGACCATTCCCGAGGTATATTCAATGCTGAAATCAGCGGAGGTGGAGATCAAGAAGGAACATCAAGTGTTGATGGTCAATAAAACCACCAAGTTCAAGAAAGGCAAGGGCAAGAAGAACTTCAAGAAGGACGGCAAGGATGTTGCCGCGCCCGGTAAACAAGTTGCCGGGAAGAAGTCAAAGTATGGACCCAAGCCTGAGACTGAGTGCTTTTATTGCAAAGGGAAGGGTCACTGGAAGCCAAACTGCCCCAAATACTTAGTGGACTAGAAGGCCGGCAATACTAAAGGTATATGTGATATACATGTAATTGATGTGTACCTTACCAGTGCTCGTAGTAGCTCCTGGGTATTTGATACCAGTGCGGTTGCTCATATTTGTAACTCAAAACAGGAGCTGTGGAATAAGCGGAGACTAGCGAAGGACGAGGTGACGATGCGCATCGGGAATGGTTCCAAGGTCGATGTGATCGCCGTCGGCATGCTACCTCTACATTTACCTATGGGATTAGTTTTAAACCTCAATAATTGTTATTTAGTGCGAAGTTTGAGCATGAACATTGTATCTGGATCTCGTTTAATACGAGATGGCTACTCATTTAAATCTGAGAATAATGGTTGTTCCATTTATATGAGTGATATGTTTTATGGTCATGCTCCGATGGTCAATGGTTTATTCTTAATGAATCTCGTGCGTGATAATACACATATTCATAGTGTGAATACCAAAAGAATTAAAGTTGATAACGATAGTCCCACATACTTGTGGCACTGCCGCCTTGGTCACATTGGTGTCAAGCGCATGAAGAAGCTCCATGCTGATGGACTTTTAGAGTCTCTCGATTATGAATCATTTGACACATGCGAACCATGCCTCATGGGCAATATGACCAAGACTCCGTTCTCCAGAAAAATGGAGCGAGCAACCAACTTATTGGAAATCATACATACTGATGTGTGTGGTCCAATGAGTGTTGAGGCTCGCGGAGGATATCGTTATGTTCTCACTCTTACTGATGACTTGAGTAGATATGGGTATGTCTACTTGATGAAACACAAGTCTGAGACCTTTGAAAAGTTCAAGGAATTTCAGAATGAGGTAGAGAATCAACGTGACCGAAAAATAAAGTTCTTACGATCAGATCATGGAGGAGAATATTTAACTCACGAATTTGGCACACACTTAAGGAAATGTGGAATCGTTTCACAACTCACGCCACCTGGAACACCTCAACGTAACTGTGTGTCCGAACGTCGTAATCGCACTCTATTGGATATGGTGCGATCTATGATGTCTCTTACTGATTTACCACTATCATTTTGGGGATACGCTCTAGAGACAGCCGCATTCACTTTAAATAGGGAACCGTCTAAATCCATTGAGATGACACCGTATGAATTATGGTTTGGGAAGAAACCTAAGCTGTCGTTTCTAAAAGTTTGGGGATGCGATGCTTATGTCAAGAAACTTCAACCTGAAAAGCTCGAACCCAAGTCGGAAAAATGGGTCTTCATAGGATACCCAAAGGAAACCATTGGGTATACCTTCTACCTCAGATCTGAAGGCAAGATCTTTGTTGCCAGGAATGGATCCTTTCTAGAGAAAGAATTTCTCTCGAAAGAAGTAAGTGGGAGGAAAGTGGAGCTTGATGAAGTACTGCCTCTTGAAACGGAGAGTAGCGCAGCTCAGGAAAATGTTCCTATGGTACCTGCACCGATTAGAGAGGAGGTTAATGATGATGATCAAGATACTTCGGATCAAGCTCCTACTGAACTTCGTAGGTCCACAAGGACACGTTCCGCACCAGAGTGGTACGGCAACCCTGTCCTGGAAATCATGTTGTTAGACAACGGTGAACCTTCGAACTATGAAGCAGCGATGGCGGGCCCGGATTCCAACAAATGGCTAGAAGCCATGAAATCCGAGATAGAATCCATGGATGAAAATGAAGTATGGACTTTGACTGACTTGCCCGATGATCGGGAGCCATAGAAAATAAATGGATCTTTAAGAAGAAGACAGACGCGGATGGTAATGTGACCATCTATAAGGCTCGACTTGTCACTAAGGGTTATCGACAAGTTCAAGGGGTTGACTACGATGAGACTTTCTCACCCGTAGCGAAGCTGAAGTCCGTCCGAATCATGTTAGCAATTGCCGCATTTTGTGATTATGAGATATGGCAAATGGACGTCAAAACGGCATTCCTTAACGGCTTTCTTAAGGAAGAATTGTATATGATGCAGCCGGAAGGTTTTGTCGATCCTAAGAATGCTAACAAGGTGTGCAAGCTCCAGCGCTCAATCTATGGGCTGGTGCAAGCATCTCGGAGTTGGAACATTTGCTTTGATGAGATGATCAAAGTGTTTGGGTTTATGCAGACTTATGGAGAAGCCTGCGTTTACAAGAAAGTGAGTGGGAGCTCTATAGCATTTCTCATATTATATGTGGATGACATACCGTTGATGGGAAATGATATAGAATTCTTGGAAAGTATAAAGGCCTATTTGAACAAGTGTTTTTCAATGAAGGACCTTGGAGAAGCTGCTTATATATTAGGCATCAACATCTATAGAGATAGATCGAGACGCCTCATCGGTCTTTCACAAAGTACGTACCTTGACAAGATATTGAAGAAGTTCAATATGGATCAGTCCAAGAAGGGGTTCTTGCCTGTATTGCAAGGTGTGCGATTGAGCACGGCTCAATGCCTGACCACGGCAGAAGATATAGAAGAGATGAGTGTCATCCCCTATGCCTCAGCCATATGGTCTATTATGTATGCCATGCTGTGTACCAGACCTGATGTAAACCTTGCCGTAAGTTTGGTAGGTAGGTACCAAAGTAATCCCGGCAAGGAACACTGGACAGCTGTCAAAAACATCCTAAAGTACCTGAAAAGGACCAAGGATATGTTTCTCGTTTATGGAGGTGCCGAAGAGCTCGTCGTAAAGGGTTACATCGACCCTAGCTTCGACACAGATCTGGATGACTCTAAGTCACAAACCGGATACGTGTATATTTTGAATGGTGGGGCAGTAAGCTGGTGCAGTTGCAAGCAAAGCGTCGTGGCGGGTTCTACATGTGAAGCAGAGTATATGGCAGCCTCGGAGGCAGCGCATGAAGCAATTTGGGTGAAGGAGTTCATCACCGACCTAGGAGTCATACCCAATGCGTCGGGGCCGATCAAACTCTTCTGTGACAACACTGGAGCTATTGCACTTGCCAAGGAGCCCAGGTTTCACAGGAAGACCAGGCATATCAAGCGTCGCTTCAACTCCATTCGTGAAAGTGTTCAAAATGGAGACATAGAGATTTGTAAAGTACATATGGACCTGAATGTGGCAGATCCGTTGACTAAGCGTCTCCCTAGAGCAAAACATGATCAACACCAAAATTCCATGGGTGTTCGATTCATCACAATGTAACTAGACTATTGTCTCTAGTGCAAGTGGGAGACTAATGGAAATATGCCCTAGAGGCAATAATAAAAGATTATTATATTTCCTTGTTCATGATAATTGTCTATTGTTCATGCTATAATTTTATTGTCCGGAAATCGTAATACATGTGTGAATACATAGACGACAATATGTCCCTAGTGAGCCTCTAGTTGACTAGCTCATTGATCAACAGATAGTCATGGTTTCCTAGCTATGGACATGGGGATGTCATTGATAACGGGATCACATCATTAGGAGAATGATGTGATGGACAAGACCCAAACCTAAGCATAGCATAAAGATCGTGTAGTTCGTTTGCTAGAGCTTTTGCAATGTCAAGTATCATTTCCTTAGACCATGAGGTTGTGCAACTCCCGGATACCGTAGGAGTGCTTTGGGTGTGCCAAACGTCACAACGTAACTAGGTGGCTATAAAGGTAAACTACGGGTATCTCCGAAAGTGTCTGTTGGGTTGGCACGAATCGAGACTGGGATTTGTCACTCCGTGTGATGGAGAGGTATCTCTTGGGCCCACTCGGGAATGCATCATCATAATGAGATCAATGTGACCAAGGGGGTTGTTCACGGGATCATGCATTACGGTACGAGTAAAGTGACTTGCCGGTAACGAGATTGAACAAGGTATTGGGATACCGACGATCGAGTCTCGGGCAAGTAACGTATCGATTGACAAAGGGAATTGAATACGGGATTGATTAAGTCCTCGACATCGTGGTTCATCCGATGAGATCATCGAGGAGCATGTGGGAGCCAACATGGTTATCCAGATCCCGCTGTTGGTTATTGACCGGAGAGGCGTCTCGGTCATATCTGCATGTCTCCCGAACCCGTAGGGTCTACACACTTAATGTTCGGTGACGCTAGGGTTGTAGAGATATTAGTATGCAGTAACCCGAAAGTTGTTCGGAGTCCCGGATGAGATCCCGGATGTCACGAGGAGTTCTGGAATGGTCCGGAGGTAAAAATTCATATATAGGAAGTCCAGTTTCGGCCATCGGGAAAGTTTCAGGGGTCACCGGTATTGTACCGGGGCCACCGGAAGGGTCCTGGGGGTCCACCGGATGGGGCCACCTATCCCGGAGGGCCCCATGGGCTGAAGTGGCGTGGGAACCACCCCCTGGTGGGCTGGTGCGCCCCACCCAAGGGCCCAAGGCGCCTAGGGTTGGAAACCCTAGGGTGCCGTTGCCCCCCGAGGGGGCATGCGCCCCCCTGGTTGGAAACCCTAAGGGGGGCCGTTGCCCCCAGGGGCCTCCGCCCCCATGTAGATGGGATCTCCAAGGGGGCATGCGCCCCCTAGCCCCTATATATAGTGGAGGGGAGGGAGGGCAGCCGCACCCTAGCCCCTGGCGCCTCCCTCTCC
This sequence comes from Triticum dicoccoides, assembly GCF_002162155.2. Classification (NCBI taxonomy): domain Eukaryota; kingdom Viridiplantae; phylum Streptophyta; class Magnoliopsida; order Poales; family Poaceae; genus Triticum; species Triticum dicoccoides. The sequence continues at coordinate 26,073,744 of NC_041382.1, forward strand.
CTCCCGTAACACCTCTCCCGCTCGTTGGTGCTTGGCGAAGCCCTGCCGAGACTGTGCTGCATCCACCACCACGCCGTCGTGCTGCTGGATCTTCATCAACCTCTCCTCCCCCTGGCTGGATCAAGAAGGAGGAGACGTCATCCGCTCCGTACGTGTGTTGAATGCGGAGGTGCCGTCCGTTCGGCGCTTGGTCATCGGTGATTTGGTTCACGGCGAGTACGACTCCATCATCCACGTTCTAGTGAACGCTTCCGCTCGCGATCTACAAAGGTATGTAGATGCAATCTGAATACTCGTTGCTAGATGAACTCATAGATGGATCTTGGTGAAACCGTAGGAAAATTTTTGTTTTCTGCAATGTTCCCCAACACCCTGCGGTTACTACGCTCTTATCTCCTCCTCGCCAGTTCCCCTCCCCCCCGAAGAGAAGGCAGTTCGTCGCTGCTCCCATGGATTCGCCAGGCGTTTCTCCTCCTTGTCGGGGCTGGGAGACCTTGCACGACGATCCTCTGGGAGAAATCGCACGCCACTCTAACGTCCTCACCGCCGCAAGACTCGGTGCTTCCTGCACCAACTTTTTCAAGACGCTGCTTAAACAGGCTTGGGAAAAGGCCATGCTTGTTGGTCTTCCATGCGTCCTCGAGGAGAAGGTTCTTCTATGGGACAATCCAATTTGAACAGTCCACCGCTCCCTGGCCATGGTTGCACGTTGACTCCGCTAGAGTTGACGATGTTGAGAGGTAGTCAGATTTTGTCCGATGAGCAGGTCAGTAATGGAGTTTGATCTTGTAGTAATTAGTTATTGCATTTCCATCCCGTAATTTCTCCGTTGCCCACCGTCTTATATATAGGTCTAGGTTGGTGCCAACGAAGATTGGCTTGCATACCTCCGGCCGGATTCGACCATGATTTTGCACAACATCCACAGCAGTGCGGCCATTCCGGTAGACCCCTTCTCCACCATTGGGATCGGCCTTCTGGACTGGCTGGGCAAGAATACGTATGATGATGCCTACATGAGATTGAAGAATATAGCAATTGCGGACCCGCCGACAAAGCGACGCGGCTACGACGATTACTATCTCATCGCGGTGTTCGACATAAGGATTGCCATCAATGCAGGAGGCAGTAACGACAGAGGCTGGCGCATGTTAGCGGCGGCAGATTTGTACCCCTACACGTTCGAAGACGCCGTGTGCCATCTAGGCCGCATCTTCGCGGTGACAAGCCAGGGGACTTGTTTCATCTGGTTGACATCCTACGGTACGGAAGATTACAAACGGAATGCACAAACCATCATTTGCATCCCTAACGGTACTCCATTATCTTGCAGGGACCAGTCATCCCCCGATCAAAATAAGATCGCCGATCCTGGATGTGCATTTGCATCCGCGATTCGGTCTAACCTGGAACCTTGTAGCTGACTTTGGCATATTGGGATCAACTATCTTAGCAGTCGTTACCCATGGTACCACTGATGTGCAACATGGTCACACAATCTACCACGATCGGACCGTCACCATCTACCCATGTATTCCATTTTTTAACCCTCTCGCCTTCTCTTTCATTGTTGTACTAGTAGTATAGTACTAGTAGGAGTACTTTTTACCTTGGAGGACGCGTATAGCTAGCTAGGCCCTTGAAGACTTGAACCCACTAGCTGCCACCATTTTTGTTTTTCCATGTCTTACTATCTCATCCATGTAGCCAAGAGTGGCTACATATAATAAGCCGGTTATTTTACTTCCTCTATACCGGAGTAGTACTATTTGCTGCATAGTATTACTGACCGCCATATTTGAGCACAACATTATTATGCATGGACCTTGACTATGTACGTCACCATGTGTCCAGATCTGGGATGCCGTGTGTACCAGATGAACGGCGCCGAGTTTGACCCCCGTGATGCTACGTGGGTGCCGAGGAACGCTCTTGGAGAGTACTTGCTTTTCATCGGGAATAGCTACCCCATTGTGAAGCGGATGCCACCTTCCGTGCACGACACGGAAGGCCTGCCGTTCATGAAGCCTGGTGGTGTCTTTAGTGCGCACCGCCGGATGAACGACATGTTGGGACACGCTATCCCTGATTTATGCCGCTTCAACTTGGATGAGTCTCCATCGTGTGGAACCGGACTAGAAAGCTGCGACAATGATTCCCGTTGCCCACCTCTATGGATCGTGCCATCCATGAAGAACACCTGGGAGTGGAACCTGGAGGAGGACATGTAGCCCATCTATAACGTGTAAGTGGAGTACGGTAATTGTGAACGGTAGCGCTGTGAATATATGTAGACTAGTCATGCACAAATTTAGCACATGAATTGGAGATGAACTTGTGTGGCATACTGGCATTTGTCCTTTAGAATTTATTACTAGTAAATGTGTTATGTGTACATGCAACTTGTGTGGTTGTTGCACGAGCTCCGACACGCTCTTTGAGAAAAAAAGGTGGCACAACTTTGGATATACGTGACGTGGCGGCATCATACAATAGCATCGTTCGCTATACTTGTACTAGTACACTCCTACTAGGACGACAACACCTATAAAACCGTGCGCTTGGCTCTTTGCCTCTTAGGGAGGTTCAACGGTTCGTACTCGTGTGAACCTTGCACTTGGCTCTTCGCCTCTTCGGAAGGTCCAACAATGATGATGCTACAATATAATATGCTTCCGACAATCTGACACCGATTGAACTGCTGCACGTCCACCGCGAGGGCGAGGGCGAGGGAGAGGGAGAGGGAGAGGGAGAGGGAGAGGGTGCTGTAGTCAAAATCCTCTCCTCGTCCTGCGAACCACCGCGCGTGTGGGCGAGGGAGAGGCGTAGTTAGCAAAATACTGCGTACTTTCCGATTAATATGGCTTAATTTGAAGCGAGAAAAATACACTGGCGGTCAACGTAGTTTTGAGGCGATTATACGATCACTAGATCATCGTAGAGCACCATATTGCGCCCTACTAACCAGCCACATAGTCGACGTGGCACTTTGTTGACTGGTTAAATTGTCACCTGGTTTCTAGGTCCCACCTGTCAGTTGGCCGAGCAAAGAAATCAGTTACAAAACTTTACGCAGGTGCGACACGAGTCCATCCCCTGTGCGCGAACCACCCTAGCTATGTATGTGAGTGCATGCACGTGTCCTCCCTCGGTCTTCCAACAAAGAGTGTACTACATGATGTACATCTACACTTCCAATGCATTTAGCCTTTAAACTAAATCGATATTGATTGACTAATGCACGACCTTGTGCTGTATGTATAGGCTACATGTCTATCCTTAATTACAGCATGCAACGGCCTTCATTTAATCTTCTTATCTCAATGGTCGCATGCACACATAAGTCTGCTACTTTTCGGCGCTAATTATGCCCTGGTCAATGTGTAAATCTCTAAATGTACAGTCTTACACGGACGTAGGGAGTAGGTTGAGCACTAGAGCATGAGCATGTGTGTTGCGTCGTGTGCTGTGTGCCGCATGGGTGCGTGAGTGTTGCGTGTGTCCATGTGTACGTGTGAGTGTTGCATGTTGCCACTACTAGGGAAAAGCCTAGCAGCAGCGTGGGTTTTGGGCCTATTAGTAGTGCGGGGACCAGCGCTACTAATAAGGCGCTACAGCCAACGTATAGCAGTAGCGCTGGTTCACCCGCGTTACTGCTACACAAGTGTTGCAGCAGCGCGCTTAAAGGAACCTCGCTGCTGCTAATAGCTATAGCGCACTTCCCCTGTGCGCGCTACTGCTACAACCGCGCTGCTGCTAACTTTTCTCCACTCGCTACTGCTAATTTTAGTAGTTTTTTGTTTTTTTCGGCATATTTGTTTTGTATTTGAACATGCTTTATAGAAGAATCTTTAGCACATACAAATATCATCATGATACACACACAAATGCCTGCGAGACCACAAATGTAATCATAGCATATACATACAAATAGTCTCATCATAATCATCATCCAACACAAAGTGGTATCTTGTCATCATCTCGAAAATAGCGATACATGCAAGTCTCGAATACTTGCAACTACAACGTCATCCATCTAAACAAAGGTATACGCGAGAAGAGCTATCACTATGAGTGAGAGCGGAACTATGCAGTACATGAGATGGCGGTTACGAGTCCTCTCTCGCGCTAGCGTGAACCTCAAGTAACTAGCTTCTCCTTCTTGTCTGCTTTTGAAGCCTTTATGGCTGGCGTCCGAGAACCCATTCACTTGCACCTGACACTCATGCCACTCGTTGTACACCCCCGGAACCTTCCCTGTGTACACGACATAGCAGTTCCATCTCACCATCAAGAAACTAGGTACCTGTTAGAGATGCATGTTCATGAAGAGGATGTACAATCATATATATGCAACAAAATATACTAGAGAACACCGAAAAAGAAAGGGTTAGCAACTAGATGCAACATACAGTATGCAAATTAATTAACTAGAGGTACGCAGGTCATCGTACACAAACTAACAAAGTAGCGTTACGCAAGTTCGGCAGGGATCGTGGACATCACAAAGTTGCATCGCTACAAATAGTATACAAGTTCAACCGACACATATGATCATCGTCGGCATCATAAATCACTAGAAGTTCCATCCTTCCATATCATTGAGGATGGACCCTAGCTTCTTGAATGGCGTGAGGTCTAGACGTTGCATGCCTATGCGAGTTCGGACGTCAGCTCGCGATATAGGGCTGTGGTGGAACATCCCCTTCTCATCGACGACTTCTTTCATGATGATCGTCGCAATGTCGCTTTGGATGCGAAAGAAGTCATCTCTAAGTTTATAATCTGCTTCTCCATGAGATTCTAGCCACTTGTGGATATGATCATCATTTCTGCTTCTCATGCGAAGCTTTTGGTGATCCGTGTTGAACTGAATCATGAGATGGAGGATGTAGAATCCATCCTTCTTGCTTGGTTTTGGGACTTGGATGCTGGAGAAGTTAGTTTTATGCGCGAAACCCATCTTCTTGTTCCTTTGTTTCCTGATCTGCATGTGGCCACCTCTAAAGCTGAAGCCTTGGAGAGCATCATCTAGAATATTCATTATGTGGGTGTAGTCTTTTTTCTCGTAGTCTTTGGAAGGGTCAAAATACACGGCGTGGGAGACTTGCGGATAAAGAACGATAAGGACGGCGCGCCCGTTGCTTCGGGGAAAAGACACCTCAAATTATTCCCCATAGAGAGAGAAGGAATGATTGAAATGTATGAAAGGGTTGTTCGAAACTGACTTACTTTGGATGATAAGGCACGAGGAAAATTTCCCGGTCCTTATTCTGTACCATGAAGTTTTGAAGGTAGTCCCTAGCAGTTTCACGCTCAAAGTCGCCGAGACACAAGAAAGACTCGTGCATGTAGTACGGATCCGCCACACAGATTTGCGAGACTTCTTCACTGTTCATGACGGAGCTCATATGTAGCGCAAAAAGGCGGACGATTGTAAAATCAAGCCGCCTTGTCAGAAACATCTCAAATATATGGTCAAACCACAGGAAGAACACCTCCGCGGGCTGTGTCTCGACGTAGCACTTCCCATCAGGCACACGAGTCGCGTATGTCGGATATCCTGGATCCTTTGAGGCTAGTAGGCTTTTCTCAGTCGACAGCACATGGTCGTGCAGTCTCCTGAGATCCCCTGATAGTGCCTCCAACGGTTTTGGCGGTAGCATCGGCTCGCCCGTGAGATGTAACATGGCCGCACCTTTCATGGGTACACGCTCTTCAGAATGCATCGTCGGGCTGCTATGTGCTCTGGCTTGTTTGGAGGCAGCTATCTTCCCCGATCTCTTTCTCTCCTTTTTCTTGGGCACACCTTCTAGACCCTTCCTTAACCCCTGCCCCAGTGTTCCCAGGCTAAGTATTGTACGACCCTCACACCGGGATAGTTGAGCCTGTGTTGAGGCGGCATCTTCAGGTGTGTCCTGTGAGGATTTCATGAAGAGAGACTTTTTGCATTCCCCCTACGACCTTCCTGCCCGGGCATATCATCCATATCCTCATTAGCAAGCTGATAGCCCGATTCATCATATGGTTGACTCATCAATTCTATGTCACATTCATAGGCGTTTGTGTTGAGGAAATCCATAGGGTCGACCTCCGTCTCATCATCCATTCTCTGTTCTACAGGACAAATTACATCAGCCAGCACTATTGCACCCCCTTCATCATGTCGTCCGCCGCTCTCACCCGGCACTATGGGAGCTGGTAATTGTGCAAGTGGGGTGGTGGTCTCCGCACATGCTTGTTGATGTGTGGTAATTGGTGTGCTCTCGGCTGGCTCCAGACGAATAAGATTCTTCGGCCATAGCAGCACCCAACCCTTGCAGCTTCCAATCCGCGGCGGGGTCTCGTCGTCCGCTCCCACATGCTGTACTGGAGGAGGCAAATCCTTGTGCCCCGATTTCACACTAGACAAGCTAACCCTGAAGTGCCCAGCAGGGATCGACTGGTTGTGGAATGTGGGTTGCAAGGGTTCCATTATCATCCCCTTTCCCACGTCCACCTTCTGTCCTTTGATCAAGTAGAGTATGGTGCATGGGGTTTATTTCGCCTGCAAACACATATGTCTGTGGCATAAAACATCCGAAAGGCAACAAAAATGGAATATTATATATATATATGGTGGTGCGACATGTAACTACCGTGATGGTGTCGAGCTTAGCCAAAGACGAAGGCCCACCGAGCACGCCAGAGACTGAGGATGGGCTGCTATGAGCGGGAGCGGCAGCGAGAGGAGGCCCGGTTGCATGGACAAGTGATGGTGCGATGATGTTGTTGTTCATGGAGTTGCTCCCGTTGAAACTGGGCAACGGGAAATCATGTACCGTCTTGTCTGGATTTTCCTTCGTCCAGTTGATGATAACGGGAACCAAGTTAGTAGAGAAATCATTTCTGCAGGCAGTTACAACTGCATTGACTGCATGCTGTAACAACTCATATTTGTCCTCGGCTGCTTTTTTCGCGTCCTCAGCTGCTTTTTTCTCGACCGCAAGCTTCACCTTCGCGTTGATGTCCGCCTGACTAAACTTCTTTTTCTGCTTCTTGGCCTCCGGGCCCTTGTTGTAAAACACCTTCCACGTGGCGCCGTCTCCAGCGCCGTGCACACGACCATATTGCGGCCGCTGGCCCAAAGGGAGTCCCTTAAGTTCGTTCAAGGCCCGGTTGAGAGGGGTGTCCCACTTGGGCCTCATCGGAGAAGTAGAGCTTTCGGCTGCAAGCTGGTGTTGCTTCTCCAATAGTCTAATCAATTTCCTCGTGATCTTGTCCGTGTAAAAACCTTTTTCTCCTTGTCCCACTTGTAGCGGGCCCTGATGAAGTCATGCTCCAAGGGGTCGGTGAACTTCGCGAAGGGGTCTGGGAGACCGACGGCTTCACGTTCCGCGTCCTCCTTATCCCATATGGGCCTTTTACCGAGGTAGCCACGGCTTCCAAGGCGATGCTTCCCCGTGTTCCTTTGCCGAAGGATCTTGAATTTCGCAGCCTTAGCCTTGGCGTCCTTGGTAGCGCAAGTGTCCTTGAACTCTTCGAACTCCTCTTCCGTAAGTGTCGGATTTTCCTCCAGAATCTTGGACAGGGGTTCCTCAGCCTCAATAGCTCGTTTCACCCTTGATTTCCAGGAGGCCAAATCATTGCTGAACATGCCCATGGCGTGATTGTTAATCTTTTTCATCTTCGGATCATCCCACGGTTGTTCTATGTTATCATCCCGGTCGGGGAACTTGAATATCTTGTGCAACTTCGTTAGGAGCAACTGCGTCAAATGTTCCTTAATTACTCCTTAACTCATCGTCGTTGATGCTTGCGCATTCCCGTAGGATGCATCCTACTTAGTTCCCATAGCACTTGCGAGGTTCTTCCTGCTCTAACGGCTCAAACTTGCCAGGTGCCATCTTTGTGATCACAAGTCGTCCAATCCCTAGTTTGTTAGGTTTTCGTATCCTCTACTTCTTATGCTTCCTCTTTTCGGTATCGGCATCAACGCCGGTATCTTCCCTGCCGGTACCTTCCCCACCGGTCTCGGCGCCGCCATCGGTGCCGGCACCGTCGGTGTCGGTGTCGGCGTCAGTACCATCATCGAGGCGGACCTGCAAACCTTGCTTAGCAGTCAAAAAGTCGAGGTAGTCTTGTTCACCCTCATAATCCATCTCGTCTGCATCTTGGTCAGAAGGCCCAGTTTCTTCGTTGTTCGACATGTTTCCTATGATTAAGTGTCCTCATTTATTTCTAAAAGCATGAATAAATGAGAAATGAGATAAAAAAGAAATCTATGTGCCAACACTCGATATGCCAACTATGTAGCACAAATCATGCCTTTATTCACTGGAAATTTCGGCATGACCTTTGCTAAAAAATGGACATATCGAGCGCCTGAAATTCACCGGAACGGAAATGAATCAACATTCCGGCGTAACATAGGCCACTCGGATCATTTACCAAAACATGACATGTCCAAAACATGACATATCCACATATCACATGTCCAGTTCAAATTTGCATATAAATTCAGCTAATTTTGAAACCTATCTAAATTCATAACTAAATAGATAACCTAATTAACATAACTAAAACCTAAGTAAATTAACTCTAGCTAGCAGAGAGAGAGGGGGGGTGGTTTACAGAGGGTGCAGGGGCGAGGAGGCAGGCCCGACGACGGCCGAGGTTGGGAGGGGAGGAAGCAAAGGAGGGAGCCGAGGGCCGTCGGGTCGGGGGCGAGCGCGCCGGGGTCGCGGGCGAGCGCCGGCGCCGG
>NC_041382.1:26082985-26090749 GCF_002162155.2 Triticum dicoccoides
GGCGGTGCGACGCGACCGGGGAAGAGAGTGGGGATTTGGGGGAAAAGAGGCGGGATGAAGCAGGGAGAGGGAGAATTTTGGGTTAAGTGGACGTAGCAGTAGCGCGTTTACACGAAGCGCGCTACTACTATTATGGGCAGCTATAGCGGTTTTCTGCAGAAACCGCTACTGCTACCTCGACTAGCTGTAACTCTTTTTCACTAAAGCGCTACTGCTATAATAATGGCTAAGTGTGTATACAAAATAGGAGCATATATGTATTACATCATTGGACCCATGCATAATAATGGCTAAGTGTGTATACAAAATAGGAACATATATATATTACATCATTGGACCCATGCATAATTAATAATGGCTAAGTGTGTATACAAAATAGGAACATATATATATATATATTACATCATTTGACCGATTCCTCAGCGCTGACGTTTTCGTTTTTGAGTCAGCTTCTTTCCCTTCTTGTTCGTCGAAGAATAATTGAGCCCCTCATTGTGACTTTGCCTTTTCCATGGAGTATGATTTTTCTTTGGTAATGTAGTATTGATTCTTCTTTTGACGTATACTTCATCATCATCGTCATCTTCCCTTATTGGGTTGTCATACTGATCATAGTCTTCCTCGTTGGCGACTCCATCCATTCCAATGATGTTTCTTTTGCCTTTCCTCACGACAACACGACTGGGATTGCATGGGTCGGTTATGAAGAAGCATTGTGTCACGTGCTTAGCGTGTATCCATGGCTCGTTTTTTGCGATAGCGTTCACGGTAGCGCTCTTGGCGTCGGGTATAGTCATGGTAGTGAAAATCCGGCTTTCTCTTTCCACATTCTTAGCCCATCTAACACGGAACATCGTCGTGTTGTGCAGTCCAGAGTAGTCAAGCTCCCAGATCTCCTCGACCCTTCCATAAAATCGTTCAGTTGCGCCGTTGTCGCTGCCGGTCATGCATTCCATCGTCACCCTGAGTTCTGATATTCATCATTGTCCATATCTTTGGCCTCCGTGTAGAACATGTATCCGTTGATATCATATGCCTGATAGGTTATGAGGTTGGGCGAGGGGCCATGTGCTAAGGCGTATATGAGCAATTCGTCCTTAGAGCCCTCCTCCGGGGGATTAGCAATAATATGCTCTTTGAACCAATGCAGGAACTGGAGTTGTGCTCTCTAGTAACTTCGGCATCCGTCCTGCATACCCCCCGGTCACGATACTTCTTTGCGATAATTTCTTTGTGCAGTGCCACGAAAGGATCTACCTCGTCTAGGTGTTGTAGCACTACCAAGTTTGCTCTATCAAAGTCGCTGCGTCGATCTGAGTATGCCACGTGTAGTTACTTGCGACCGTTGCAGTGACCTTCTCCTTCGAGCCTCCCATCGTGCTTGTTAACGGGCAAACCAACACTAACACCAGGCGGCTGGTCTGCGCCATATAGAAAATTCTCACAGAAAGAGATGCACTCTTGTGTCAAATAGCCCTGGACGATGCTTCCATCCGGACGGGACATGTTACAAACGAATCCTTTGATGATCCCATTCATCCTCTCAAACGGCATCATGTTGTGCAGGAATGACGGCCCCAGGTCTATTATGTCATCCACAATATGGACACACAGATGCACCATCACGTCAAAGAACGCGGGCGGGAAGTACATCTCAAGCTCATTCAGTATCACAATGATCTCTTCCTGTAGCCTTCGGAGCTGCTTCACACTGATCGACTTTTGAGAGATGACGTCGAAAAAGTTGCAGAGACCAATAAGCGTGTCATGGACGTGCTTGTCCATTATCCCTCTAAGGGCAACATGTAATATCTGCATCATCATCACATGACAGTCATGAGACTTCATCCCACTGAACCTTTTCTTGTCCGTGTCTAGATATCTACTAATCTTTCCACAGTAACCGGAACTAACTTTGACTCTGATAAGGCACTTAAAGAATTGATTGATCTCAGCCTGACTTAAGGTGAAGCAAGAAGGGGGGCAATAATCCTCATTCTTTATTTTCTTGCCCTTCTTCTCCCGTGCCTCTGTCTCCGTCTCTATCTCGTCTGACATTTTACGGGGCGGCATGTGCAGATCTTCCCTGATTTTCAAATCTTGAAAGTCTTTTCTTGCCTTCGGCCCATCCTTGGTCTTATCCGGCATGTTCATCAGTGTTGCGAGCAAGCTCTCAAGGACATTCTTACAGATATGCATTTGATCAAGGCAATGAGGTGTATCGAGTTTGTGCCAGCACACCAAGTCCCAGAACACACACCTCGTCTTCCATACCTTCAGCAGCGGCTCCGGCGCCTTCTCATCGTCTTTCCCGGCGCGGGGCACTCCTTCTAGTTTTTCAACAACTCATCGATTTTGGCACCGCTCTGCTTACGTGGAGGTCCTCAATGCTCAGCGTGACCATTGAATAGATCTCCACGGTTTCTCCACGGGTCGTCCTGTTCGAGCCATCTTCGATGCCCCATGTACACGATTTTCCCAGAACCGCCATCTTTCCTTGATGTTAGCTGCTGAGACGTCGTATCATCCATGCACCGCGTGCATCCGCAATATCCATGGCACACCTGGCCTGCCACATATCCATAACCAAGATAGTCGTGCACTGTCATGATCAGCGCGACTCTCATGTTGAAATACTCGCCTTTGCTGGCGTCCCATGTCTTGGCTGGTGTTTTCCATAACGTGTCTAACTCCTCGTGAAGTAGCCCCAGATACAAATTAATATTATTTCCTGGTTGTTTCGGCCCTTGAATAAGCATGCTCATGTGAATGTACTTCGATTTCATGCACAACCAGGGGGGAGGTTGTACATCCATACAAACACGGGCCATGTGCTATGGTTGGTGCTCTGTTTGCCAAACGGATTCATGCCATCGGTACACGCGCTGAGCACGATGTTCCTTGCATCACATTCAAAATACTGATAGAAGTTGTTCAATGCTCTCCACTGGCTTCCATCCTTGACGTGTCTCAGCTTCGGGTCATCTCCATCGTCGGGCTTCTTCCTCTCCGTGTGCCAGCGCATTAGCTTTGCTTCCTTGGGATCTACAAAATACCTCTGGAGACGGGGACTGATTGGTAAGTACCATACCACTTTCTGGGGACATTTCTTCCCGGCCTTCTTGTATCGAGAAGCATTGCACACCGGACAACTTGTTTTTTCTGCGTGCTCCTTCCGATAAATTATGCAATCGTTGTTGCATGCACGGTATCTAACGTGTGGCAGATCAAGAGGGCACACGATCTTATTGGCCTCATCAACACTACTAGGACATAGATTACCCTTGGGAAGAACATCCTTTAGGTACTTGAGATGCTCATCGAGGCTAGTGTCGGTCCATTTGATTTTAGCCTTCGTCTTCGGGAGTTGGAGCGTGAAACTCAAGCGGGTCACCTCAGGATTGCAACCATCATACAATGGAGTGTTCGAGTCTGCCACTAGTTGCTCCAGCTTAGCCTCCTCTCTACAAGGAGCTCTCTCAGTACTCGTCTCCTTGCGAAGCAATGCTTGAACATGAGGGTCCCGCACGATTGAACTTAGTACCGACAAACTCTGCTGCGTGGAGTCCATGTCGTTCTCTCCGCCGCCATGTCCGGCCTCTTCCCCGCCGCCATTATCGATCATCTCTTCGTCTTGCCCCGTGTCATCATTGCCTGCCCCGTCGTCATCCTCAACATCGTCATCCTCATCTACAATTATCCACCGAGTATAGCCATCCATGAAACCAGTCATGAGCAGGTGCGCTCCGACACGACCATCGACATGGGGGTCAAGCCAAACTATTCCTTTGCATTTTTGACACGGACATAAAACCTCTGTCAGGTTATTTTCCTTCATGTCCTGCACCGCCAACCACAACCACCTGTCCACCATCGTTCCACTGACCATCGTCAACTCTGCACAGTAATAATAAACAAATTGATTAAAAAATGCGTGCATTCATCAAAGTCATACAAAAATTCGGCATGGCCTTCCTTAAAAATAGGACATATATAGATCTAGAGTTTGCCCAGAATTCGCCGAAACGCAAATAAATCGACATTTCGGCAAAACATAGGCAACTCAAATGCACAATTTGGCGTCAACTCATGCCACACACACAATTTCCATAAAAATATCACACACACATGCATAAACATATTTCCATTTTGCAAAAGAATGAAATATTAATCACACCTCTATCTTGAGATCGAGCAAACGGTGGAGATGATGATGTAGGGAGGTCAAAAGTGCACAAAGCTCTTCTTGACAAAGAAAGATCTAGTTAGGAGGCAAATAGGTCACTTAACTAAATGCTACATCTACCTAGCTAGCTAATTTGGGAGGAGACAACTTCAAGTAGTGGAGGGGGGAGGAAAAAGAGAAAGGAGATGAATTAATGGAGGTGGTGTAGTTATAGCTAGGAGTAATGAAGAGAGAGAAAGGTAGGTAGAAGAGGGAGAGTAATGGGGGGAGAAGTATTGAGGAAGAAGAAGAGTGAGAGAGGGAGGATGTGGGAGGTAGGGGAATGGGAGGAGAGGAGGTGGGGAGGGGGAGGTGGAAAAAGGTGGTGGGTGCTGCGTCTTAGCAGTAGCGTGGGAGAAAAAGTGCGCTGCTGCTAAGAGCGTAGCAGCAGCGTGCTTTCCTGTCACGCGCTACTGCTTAACGGGCCAACCCTGTGCACAATTTCAAAATTAGCAGCAGCAAGGTGACAAAAAAGCGTGCTACTACTATGGAATTAGCAGCAGCGCGCTTCCTGACGCCGCACTACTGGTAAACTTATGTCGTTGTGTACTGTCGGTGGATTTTTGTAGCAGCGCGGTTTAAGTGTCACGCGCTACTGCTAAGTTTTCACCAGTAGTGAGGTTTCCGTAGCCGCGCTGCTACTACTTAGCAGCAGCACCTCTTTTTGTACCACGCTGCTGCTAAGATTCTGTGTATAAGGTTTTCCCTAGTAGTGTGCATGCATGCATGCATTGGGCTTACTCCCTCCCATTGACATGTTCATATTTCAAGCTTCCTCTGTTCCCTCCATATGGTGATACTCCCTCTATTCCCAAATAGTATGGTGTAAAAGCCTCCCTCTGTTCCCAAATATGGAGTATTTGTCTTTCTATAGATTTCAACAAGTGACTAGGTACGGAGCAAAATGAGTGAAGTGAGCGTAGAGGCATAGGGATACTGTAGAAAGGAAGTCCTCGTGATCCATTATTCCCCATCTCGGTCAGAGAGAACTATTCAACTAGTCTTCGAAGTGAAGTAACAATACACGCTGCAGTAGATGGGACACGTAATTAATAAGCTGAACTAGCGTGTTGGTGTTACTAAATCAGCCTTACCCAGTACTGCCTTCATGTTTGCCAGTAGAGCACACTTCCGCAAATACACCTACGCACCTCTGTCCTCCATTAGCTGACATATGGGCCCTATTGTGGTATACCCACATGTCATCGATGTAACTATTTACACTCCGAAGGACGGTATATCCTGGTAGTAGTACTAGTAGAATTGAGATTGAATGCACTTTCTTCCCTGTCTTCCACTCTTCTTCCTCCTCTCTTCCCCATCGTCGGCTGCACACCATTTCCCCCCGCTCACTGCTCGCCCGCCCGCACCATCTTCCTTGGTAGCTCACGCGTACCATATCCCCCCGCTCACTGCTCGGCCACACGAGGAGAAGCTTCTTCCCTCGCCCGCCCGAATCCACTTCCCCGCTGGCTCGCAGGCACCGAAAACCCCAATGGCAGAACCGACTGACACACGGAGCCGCGATTGGAATTCCCTCCCCGATGTTCTCTTGGAGTAGATCTGTAGTCGTATGGACCTACTCAGCACCGTCCATCTGGATGCATGCTCGGTGTCTTTGTACCATCTACTCGTCTGCAACCGGCCGGCTCTTTTCAAGACACCCTGCTTGCTGATGCCCGATCCTCGCAGGTGGCCCAGACACCGACTTGACGATCCTACGGAGGTTGCCGTGGTGCCCCTCGACATGCTACCACTACTCGTCCACCTGTCCTTCATGCGCGGCCACTACTGGGCGGGCATGAAGGCCAACTAGATTGTCCTCATCCACCACACCGGTAGTACGTGGCATCTCGTGGATATCTACACCCAGCGAGAGATCACCCTTCCATCATTGGATACCGCCGCCATCGAGCCTCGTGGCCCGCCGGACACTCCTTCCTACTACGCACGAGACGCGTCAAGCTTTTGGCTCGACCTCTGTTTGCAGAAAGTTGTAATCTGCGAAGTGCCCACACCATCAGAAGACTACATGGATTACAAGCTCATTGGCTTGTTCAACATGGGATTAGTCTATCTGGAATCTGGTCGCCATACATGGTTATGGCTCATCATCAATCCTGTTCAGGCAACATTTCTGTCTGATGCTATAGTGCACGATGGCATCGTTTACGCGGTTGACGCACGGATTGGCTGCCTATAATGGTGGAATCTATCGTCGTGTAATTGTTCTATCTCATCTCATCTTTACCTTATGAATATGACTGCCTATTCATTTGTTAAAAATTTAGAATGCATAGCATGTCTATAACCACATCATTGCTATATGTTCCCCTCATTTCCTAGATTTTTATGACCACATATGTTATTGTTAGAGTTGATATGAGAACAATTGGCATCTAATGATTGTTAGAATACATATTATGAGCATAACATCATGATTGCTATATGTTACTCTCGTTTACAAGATTTTTATAACAACGCATGTTATTGCTTAGAGTTGATGTGAGAACAGTTGTAGTAAGTGCTATAGTAGAATATGAGTAGGCGCTGTCATAGCTGTTTTCCTCTCATTGTTACATGATGTTTTAACCATGATATATTGCTAGAATATGAAAGCCATTGGCTTATTTTTTTAACTTGGGGTATGATTATGACCACGGCATTGCAATTCTCTGTCTATGATATGTGTCACTGTTATAATAATATTAATTCCACACATACTCTGAACATGATTGTTTATTTTTGTCCTTTTGGTCTCCAATTTGAATTGTTGCAGCAGACGCAAATGTGCTGGCCTTCATGATTCTAGGACCTGGAATCATACCAGCCGATGGGTGGTGGTTTATCGCTCATTCAGCTGACGGCGGTCATTTGATGCTCATTCGCACGTACCAAATTGACCAAACCATTACATCAAACCACATGCAGTACAATGCGTGGGGCGTTCATGACATTGATGGCTAGCTATGGCTGCTTCGTGTTAGAGAAAGATCCCAGCTCCGTTGGGCCGGGCGTATTCAACTGGAGGCGGGTTTACAGCCTCGGCAACCACTCCTTGTTCCTCGGGCTCAATTATCCGATCATCCAACCAATCATCGATCATATAACCGGTGATGATTATTGTGCTATGCAACTTCCATTCACGAGGGGGGGCTCTATTTACACATCATACCATGGGTTTCATGAATCACCATATCCAGAGATTCGTCGACACAGCTTGTTGCCAGATAATCTTCAGTGTGTGAAAGGCATCAAGCTTCCATGCGATGAATGGCTTTTGCAAATCCGACAGGCGGCGATGTGGTTCATGCCAACAGCAAATATGCACAACATGATTCGTGTTGATATCTAGACTGAGCCATGTATTCTGCCGCTGTAGCACGACCCGCTTTTGTTGGATACTATGTACTGTTGTTAGTTTAAAGCACTCCTCTGGTTTGAAGGATAGATACCTTCCTGGGATCAAGTGGATCCTAACTCACCTGCGTAGGATGTACTGATAATGATGATGGAGATGCTGTGCAGAAGCCATATAT
>NC_041382.1:26091176-26096888 GCF_002162155.2 Triticum dicoccoides
ATCAGTTAGGCTTCAAGTGCGTACATGTTAGTTAAACCTATGTATAAATTGTGACACTAAATATGAATAGTAAGTAGTACAGTAACAGTACTAGTATACGTCGGTCAAATTATTCATCGTGTCCACACATTGAATTGATGTGACAACACGCTGCGCGTGAGGTGACACCAGAATCCCGGTGGCGTGTTCGGGTATTCTGGACTTCAGATTTGGAGTACCACTTATCTGTCGAAATCTTTCATCATTCACTGAAAACAGTCAATTGATCATACCTTGAGTACCATATAACTGGAATTACCGATGCAAGTCGAAGAAGGATTGGCCGGTGCTGCCGGCTGGCGTCAAGTTCGATCACACAGATCAGGAGCTGATCGAGCACCTTGAGGCCAAAGTGAGTGCTGACAGCGCGAGATTTCAGTCTCTCATCGATTTGTTCATACCAACCATCGACAGCGAGCACGGCATATGCTACACCCAACCTGAGAAACTTCCAGGTAAGACACCGATCGGCCGTCTACTTGCAAAAACATATTCCTTTGTTTGTAGCTCTATTATTCTTTTTAGACGCAGGCCTAGTGAAGCAATTACAATTTGACAGTTAATAAAAAGTGAAACAAGTGACTGCAATATGCCAAAGATGTTATGAAAATGCCAACTAGGTACACTAAAACCTGTATTCCACAATACTGAAGGTATCACACTGAGTGGCCTAAGAAGCATTTCTTCCAGCGCAATTCCAGGGCATTCAAAAGGGGCACGTGGACACGTCGCAAGATACAATCGGAGTGCAGCATGCACGTGATGTGGCACAAGACCGGCAATAACTTGCCGGTGATTGTCAACGCCCGGCAGACGGGCAGCAAAAAAGGTTCTGGTGCTGCACACCAATAAGAACTTCGACCAGCAGAGGACCAACTGTGATGCACCAGTACCACCTCAGGGACCTGGAGAAAGAGAAGGAGCGGGAGCTGGTCCTCTGCAAGATTTTCTACCAGACGAACACTAGGGCCAGGAGTAAAAAGATTATAAGTTAGTTTGATATTGGTAGTTGTACTACCTTGTCATCCGCAAGTTGGTATTGTTGTTAACGATATTTTGGTATGAACTTGCATTTGCTTCCAACCATCATGCCGAGGGTCGACGTGGATATAAAGCTGAATCATTTGTTTCAAAACGAATTTTCAGGCACCTGATTTTTATTTGATGGGTAGCATAAGCACTCGCCGTAAGAACTCCCAGTTCTCCAATTTTTTCAAAACAAGTGCATGCACTTATTATCACGATAAAAAAAACAATATCCGTGTTGCATCCCAGTTATCAGTCTGTACTTGCAGAATTCTCTCGTTTATTGAGCACCTATTTTGTTTTTTTAGGTCGAGCAAGTTTCAACTGGGCTGTAGACTGCCTAGGGTTGGTTTTGTTTTTAACAGGCCCAGCCCATGTCGATAACGCGGCACAAAGATCCAGCAGGTATCTACTGGCCTCTGGCCCGCCAATGTCACTTATATTTTGTCTTAGAACATCCGTAGGCAGTTTTTTTACTGAATCAAACACACAGCCCAGTTCTATTTTCCTCTTGAAACGCATGTCCTACATCCATTTTCTAATCTCTACCTATAGTTTTACTAGTTCATATACACGTATCATTATATTGAAAACACATAAAATTCCCTTTTCATATTTACATCCTTATTTTTGTTGTTTTTTCCCACCCAGCGCTGATTTTTTACCACTGGTTTTTACTTAAACCAACTCAATTCTCCCACGTCTTATTTGTTTACAAAAACAAAACGGTTTTTTTGGCAAATCAATAAGTTCTTAAAAACATGTTTATCATTTCGGGATTACAATAGTTCGGACTGCACTGAAATATGCAAAATAAGGTTGAACTTTTTGACCGTGGTCCTGGGCAGAAAATGGGTTGTAATAAATTACTTAAGAATTAGCAAATGGGCTGCAAATTTTAAAAAATAGCAAATGAGCTTTATGTTGTCTGCCATATATTTGGAGGCTGGCTTGTGGGCCTACTAAGTTCATGCGTACACAAGGTTACTCAAAAAAGAAACTTAGTCAACAATCGACTCTATCAGCGTCAGACCGTTAGATGTCAATCTAACGGCAATTGTGCTTCTTCAGTCTCTAATCTTCCTACCCCAGCCGCCCAAACCAGTGCCGTCGGAACCGCCTGCTCCCGCCTCCCGTGGCCGGCAGTGCTGCCGGGCAGGCCTCATGGCCCCATCATATTCGCATCCTTGGCCAGTCTATCCCTCTACTCACCCACACCTCCTGTTATTTTCCGGCGACGGCAACCGAACCAGTCAACCCTCGTACTCTCCACCGCGTGGGCAGCCACTGTCGTGTCTTCCCCGGCTCCGTGTCGTTCCCTTCGTAGGCCTCACTGTCGTCCACCGCCCTGGTGCTCTCGGCGCGGCGTGGTCAACGATGTGCATCCAACGGCCGTGGTGCTTCTTCAACCTCTGGTCTTCTTGACCCTGCCGCCCGAAGCAGCGCCGGTCGTGTTGCATGCTCCTGCCTCCCGTGGCCGGCTGTGTTGCCGCGGAGGCCTCACCGTCCCCATACTACTCCCACCACTGGCCAGGCCATCCCTCCACTCACCCACTCCCCCTGTTATTCTGCGGGGACGGCAGCCTCACACCGCAGCCGAACTAGTGAACCCTCGTACTCCTCTCCGCGTGGGCATCCACTGTCACGCCTTCCCCGGCTCCGCGTCGTCCCCTTCGTAGGCCTCGCCGTCGTCCACCGCCGTGGTGCTCTCGGCGCGGCGTCGTCAATGTGGTCAACGACCGACTTTCATCGGAAGAGTACTGTGCGTGGAGAGGCTGACAGCTGGGTCCACGGCCACAGCCCAGTTTTTTTGTGATTTGCCAAGTAAGTCGCTTTGTCAGGCCTCTGGGGCTGCAAATCTTTCAAGACCAGGAGAGCTTCATTCGGCTGGCTGAGAAAATGGCCTATCAGTAATGAGAAATGGGCTGTACATTTTTAAAACACATCAAACCGGCAATTAGTTTCAAATATCTTTTTTTCATTTCGAGATTTTAAATTACATTAACTTTAATGCATGGAGAATTTGCTGGATTTTATATTGATATACATTTATTTTTAAAATCAGTTTGAATGTGAGTCGAAATTTCGGGATTAAAAACAGCTCGGACCGCACCGAAATATGCAAAATTCCCTATAATTTTTTAATCGTGGCCACAATATGGGCTGTAATGCTAACAAAAAGAATATGGGCTCCAAAAAAACCTTAAGAATTAGCAAATGGGCTGTAAATTATTAGAAATCATGGCAGATGGGCTGTATGATGTTTTTCACAGATTTGAGGCTTTGGTAAAAAAAGGTTGACGCACAAGCAGTGACTATTGGATGTCCATCGAACGGCCATCGTGCTTCTTCAATCTCTGCTCTTGCTGCTCCAGCCGCTCAAACAAGCGCCGGCCGGACTGCCTACTCCCTCCTCCCCACGGCCGGCTCTGCTGCCGCGTAGGCCTCACTGCCCCACCGTACTCCCATCGCTGGCCTAGCCATCCCTCTACTCACCCACACTTGCTGTTATTCTCTGGCGATGGCAGACGAACCAGTAAACCCTCGTACAGTCATAGTCCCCTCCGCGTGGGAAACAACTGCCGAGTCTTCCCTGCCTCCATGTCGTTCCCTTCCTAGGCCTCGCCATCGTCCACCACCCTGGTGCTCTCAGCACGGCCTGGTCAACGTGGTTAACGACGGACATGCATCTGAAGTGGACTGTACGTGGAGAGGCCGACAGCTAGGTCCACGGCCGCACGCAAGGAAATACCTCCTTATTACGCGTGAAATAATGATTCCTCCACCTAACATCAGGGACCCACCGAAAGGGCCTCTATATTGCGCGGAAAAAAGTTACCGCCGCTGACAGCTCAGACCCACCAGCTATATCTTCGCGCGCAAGGAAGTATGTCCTTATTACGCACAAAACAAATGAATACTCCCCCTATTAGGTGGGACCCAGTATAGTGGCAGGCTGACTTGTGGGCCTACTAAGTTGACGGGGACGGAGGGCTTTGTCAACTTAGTCAATATGCACGATTCTAGCTCCACTGACCGTACGATGTCCATCCAACGGCTGTAGTGCTTCTTCAACCTCTGATCTTTAGCCGCCCAAACCAGCGCCGGTCGTGCCTCGTGCTCCTGCCTCCCGTGGCCGGCTGCGATACGGCGGAGGCCTCACCGCCCTCTACTACTCCCACCGTTGGCCAGGCCATCCCTCTACTCACCCACACCCCCTGTTATTCTGCGGTGACGGCAGCTTCACACCGCAGCGAACCAGTGATCCCTCATACTCCTCTACGCGTGGGCATCCACTGTCGCGTCTTCCCCGGCTCCGCGTCATCCCCTTCCTAGGCCTCGCCGTCGTCCACTGCCCTGGTGCTCTCGGCGCGGCATGGTCAACATGGTCAAGGAACGGCTTCCATCGGACGTGGACTGTACGTGGGGAGGCTGACAGCTGGGTCCACGGCCGCAGCAAGGAAGTGCCTCCTTATTACGTGTAAAATAATTATTCCTCGACCTGACAGCGGGGACCCATCGGACGGGCCACCGTATTTCGCGAAAAAACGTTTACCCCTGACTACTGTGACCCACCAGCTACATCTTCACATGCAAGGAAGTGCGTCTGGGCAAAAAAAACGATTCGCCCCCCTGACTGTTGGGACCCACCAACTACATCTTCGCACGCAAGGAAGTGCCTGACAGTCGGGACCCACCTGGTCGAAGCGTACGTAGCGTTGTCATTCTGGTCGCGAACGTGTACGTACATATATACTGGTGGATGTAGTGGCGTGCACGTGTCGTAGTAGAGGCGCGCACGTAGCATGTACATGTACGTACAGCGGCCAGGGTGCAAGAAAGAAAATACGGCCACGTATGTGTACATACGGGCGGGGTCTCGAACGCCTACTCGCGTATACGTACGGCTAGGACTCGTGTACGTGGCTGGGTCGGAATGGAGAAACAGCGTTGTCGTCGTGTTCATGGGGAGGCAACGGAATGCGTCGTGTTCATGGGGAGGCAACGGAATGAGTCATGTTCATCGGGAGGCAACGGAACGCGTGGGAGCCAACCGGCTGGGTCGGAATGGAATGCGTGGTCGTGTTCATCGGGAGGGCTTGGACAGAACAGGCGATGGAAACGAGGCCTGGCGTACTGCACAACGGAGGAAACGGACCTCCTACGGTCGAAACGGGGGTCCTGTTGATCGGGAGGGGTGTGGCGTACCGTAATACAGAGGAAATGGACCTCCTACGGTCGAAACGGGGGTCCTGTTGATCGGGAGGGGTGTGGCGTACCGCAAAACGGAGGAAACGGACTTGTGTTGGAGCGCTACGGTTGAAACAACGGTCCTGTTCATCGGGAGGGGTGTGGCGTACCGCAAAACGGGACTCCACGGGATACTGTTCATCTCCACCGTCGACCTCCTCCAGCCTCCACGGGCTACCGTCGACCTCCTCCTGCCTCCACGGGCTCCTATTCATCCAGCCTTCACCAGTCCGCTACTCCACCGGCTACTGTTCAACCACCCCTCCACCGTCTACTGTTCATCCAACCCACCACACCACGGGGCCCTGTTCAACCACCCCTCCACGGGCACCCCTCCACCGTCTACTGTTCATCCAGACCTCCACCACACCACGGGGTCATGTTCATCCAGAGGCA